>NC_079392.1:5164846-5294846 GCF_029220125.1 Pseudoliparis swirei | reverse complement strand
CCATGAACGTCTCGACAGAATTTTTAAAGGCAATCCATCCCATTATAAAACAGGAGAGCGGCGAGAGTCTTGCTAGTAACTTAACTTCTGTGTATTTAAGCCCATCGGTGACAACGGGTGTAGATGTTATAGCTGAGAGGGCTTGAGGTTGTACACATAGAGTGCAAAACAAAGAGCTCTATGAAAAATCTGGGTATGAAATGAATGTCTCTTGATTTTTTATTTATTTTTTATTTTATTTTTCACATTCATAATAATAATAATAATAATAATAATAACTTTATTTATATAGCACCTTTAAAAACAATGTTTACAATGTGCTCCACAGAGAGTCAAAGCAGAACAAGTGGAATAGCAAGAAACCAATATGACATTTAAAAGTATATATTAAAATGAAAAAATTAAATTTAAAATTTAAAATAAATTAAAAACCAAATGAATTAAAAATAAATTAAAAATAAATTAAAAACAGACAAATTAAATTAGGGGAATCAAACTTCTGCGTAAAAAGACAAGATCACTTAAAAGCTGTTCTATAAAAATGGGTTTTAAGAAGTGATTTAAAAGAAGTTACTGATTCTGCAATGTCTTTTACCTATCTTTAGTTATTTCATTTTGTGTTTACTGCTTATCATTTGATTGTATTTAGTTTGATTGTTTGGTCCTTCCCTCCCTCCTCATTGGAGCTCTTGGAGGGTAGATGTATAAGTATCAACATGTGGGAGGGGATGGGTGGGAATGTTGGGCAGGGTGTGTATGTGGACATGGATGGATTTGGATGTGTGCTGATTTTATTTTCATGTAGATATATATATATATATATTTTTTTTTTTTTCTCGATGTCAAGGACTTTTTGGGACTACAGATGAAAAATAGCCTCTTGGCTAACTCTGGCACATTTACTGAAATGTTTTTATCAATGTGCACTGTCCCTTATTAAACTAGAATGGGCACTCGGTATAGCTCATACCTTCGCATATCACAAGATTGGGCATTGAATTATGAACATTTTGGCATTAGTTGCATGCCAATTGGATCAAAATGTATCGTGCTATGGTAAAAAAAAAGATTTTGACCTTTCCATGACCTTGACCTTGACCTTTGACCCGATTGATCCCAAAATCTAATCAAATGGTCCCCGGATAATAACCAATCATCCCACCAAATTTCATGCGATTCAAGAAGATTTTGACCTGTTCATGACCTTTGACCTTGACCTTTGACCCGATCGATCCCAAAATCTAATCAACTGGTCCCCGGATAATAACCAATCATCCCACCCAATTTCATGCGATTCGGTTCAATACTTTTTGAGTTCTGCGAATAACACGCATACAAATAAATAAATAAATAAATACACGGCGATCAAAACATAACCTTCCGCATTTTCAATGCGAAGGTAATAAACCCAGTTAAAAAAAATATCTGTTTATGGAAAATGCTAAATAAAAAGTTATATAAAAAAAAAAGCCTGTCGGTGACACACGCAGTGCTTAAGATATGTAAATCGAGATGAATCAAATGATTAACGCTGCCCCCCCCCCCCCCCCCCCCAGGTGAACATCTGAGGACGTGTCCTCAGGGTCCGACCTGCTGCACCAGCACCATGGAGGAGAACCTGGGCGGGCTGAGCGCCCAGGAGACCGAGGGGCTAATCAGGGAGGCCGGCAGGTCGCTGCAGTCCGCCTTCAATGCCCTCCACAGGGGCTTCGACAGTAAGTACGATACACGCGTGTGTGTGTGTGTGTGTGTGTGTGTGTGCGGGACAGATGCTCATTACTGCCTGTGCACAAAGCGTCAGCAGTGGGCCCAGAGGAGTGTGACACCAGTGTGTTTGGTATTTGTGAATGTGTGTTTGGAACAAGCTCTGGCTGCGCTTAGCGCTCAGCGCTGCATCTACAAACGGTGTGTGGACGTGTGTGTCTGTGTGTGTGTGCATGCGTGTGCGTGTGTGCGAGGGCGGACGTGTTTGTGTCCTGTGCGTCGAGGGGGACCCCTGCCTGGGTGTTATAATGAGAACGGAATCAGCCCGACACAATGAAACGTGATGAGCCCGACGGCCTGATCTCAAAGGGACGCGCACACACACACACGCACACACACACACACACAAACACACACACACACACACACACACGCACACACACCGCACACAAACGGAGGGGTGTCCCTTAGGGCAGTGGCTGGTTCAGTTAATGAGCGGTTGACCCACTGAGGAGGCCAAGGCTACAGATCGCTGCACTTCAGAGAGAGAGAGAGAGAGAGAGAGACAGGAGGAGGAGGAGGAGGACAGCAGTATGAGTCGGGGCCACCTCAGGAGCAGTAGCGTGGCCCCCCATCTGGCCGTGGTTACCGCCGGGCTGGCGTCGGTCCAGAGCCTTTGAAGCCCGGGGGGGAGAGAGAGAGAGAGAGCTTCCTTCTTCTTTCTGCTCTACCTCTCCATCACGTCGTACACATCTGGACACGGAGACAGTTTAAGGAAACCTTTTAACAATGTTCAATAAAATGGGCATACATTTAAACCATTTAAGGACATTTACTTACGTGTTATATAGTTCTTTATTCATTCTTTATGCTTCGTGAGTGTTTACGTTTCTTAAATGACACTTAACGCTGCGCTCGGTTATAAGTGTGTAATATTTCCGTTATTACACAATAGGAGGACGCGGGTACAATCAGTGCTGTTCAAAGAGTCACTTGTGGTTGAAAATATATACAAACAACTTGTTTGAATGTTTCCAGAAAAAAGGAAAACACCTCGTATCATTCTCTCTCTCTCTCACACACACACACACACACACACACACACACACACACACACACACACACACACACACACACACACACACACACACACACACACACATACACACGCATACACACACAGAGATTAATAGAGAGGTAGTCAGACAGAAGACAAGATGTTGTTGAAGTTTAAGAGTCATTACCTTCGCATTGAAAATGTTTTGATCGCCGTGTATTTATTTATTTATTAATTTATTTATTTGTATGCGTGTTACTCGCATAACTAAAAAAGTATTAAACCGAATCGCATGAAATTTGGTGGGATGATTGGTTATTATCCGGGGACCATTTGATTAGATTTTGGGATCGATCGGGTCAAAGGTCAAGGTCATGAAAAGGTCAACATCTTCTTTTTACCATAGCGCGGTCAATTGTTATCCAATTGTCATGCAACTAATGCCAACATGTTCATAATTCAATGCCCAATCTTGTGATATGCGAAGGTATGCGCTCTACCGAGTGCCCATTCTAGTTGTTTGTGTCTTAGTGAGAGAAAAGTGTGTTTGTGTGTTTGTGTTTGTGGTAGAGACTGTGACAGAGTGTGAGAGAGAGATAGAGAGTGTCCCTCACACTCTCACACACACACACACACACGACTGTGTGATTGAGCTTTAAATGAGTCGTATGTTTGGCGATCTCTGATTGCTCCTGGATGGATTTCAATCAGTTCTTATTTCCCTCCTTGCCTCCTCCCTCCTTGCCTCCTCCCTCTCCTCCTCCAGCCTACTTCACCGATCTGCACGTCCGCTCTGAGCGCTCCCTGCAGGAGGTGCTGTCTCCCCTCGGCCCGCTGTACTCCCAGAACACTCGTCTCTACGGCGACCTCTACACCGACCTGCGGCAGTACTACCGGGGCTCGGCCCTCAACCTGGACGAGACCCTGTCCGAGTTCTGGTCCCGCCTCCTGGAGCGCACCTTTAAAAGCTCCGCTCCCACAGAAGTGAGTCATGGAACTTTCTTTCTTTTGATATTCACATTTTGAATGACGGACTGGTCTACAGAATGACGACAACAACAAATACAATTAGAGGAGATTTTTTTTAAATAATCCTCAAAAGTTAAACCCGGGACGCTTTTCTTAAAGCAGACGTCGACCCGACTCGGTCATTCGTCACTTCCTGCTTCTTCATTTTGCAATTTATTTAAATTTTTAGATGCAACACGTTGACTATGTTCATGTATTATGACTATTAAATGCAAAACCAAATGCTTACTTATGAAGTAGATGCTTTTTGTAATCTCCTATATTGACATCATGTAATCCCAATAGTTGGATTGGAGTCTGGACCTTTGAACTCTATAATGCACGCTGTCTAATGAAGGGGAAACAAGCCAGAATAATACTGGTGATAGAGGTTATTTTCTGGTAATTGAGTTTTTCTCTGGTAGTAGAGTTTTCTTTTGGTAATAGAGTTTTGTCTGGTTACTGATTTTTTTTTCTGGTTCGAGTTTTTTTCTGATAAGACCTTTTTTCTGGTTATAGATTTTTTTCTGGTTATAGAGTTTTTTTCTGATAAGACTTTTTTTCTGGCAATAAAGTTTTTTTCTGGTAATAGAGTTTTTTTCTGGTAATAGAGTTTTTTTCTGGTAATAGATTTTTTTCTGGTTTTAGATTTTTTTTCTGGTAATAAAGTTTTTTTCTGGTAATAGAGTTTTTTTCTGGTAATAGAGTTTTTTTCTGGTATTAGAGTTTTTCTGGTAATATATATTTTTTTCTGGTTATAGATTTTTTTCTGGTAATAGATTTTTTTTCTGGAATAGAGTTTTTTTCTGGTAATAGAGTTTTTTTCTGGTAATAGAGTTTTTCTTCTGGTAATAGATTTTTTTTCTGGTTTTAGATTTTTTTTCTGGTAATAAAGTTTTTTTGTGGTTATAGAGTTTTTTTCTGGTATTAGAGTTTTTTTCTGGTAATAGAGTTTTTTTCTGGTTATAGATTTTTTTTCTGGTAATAGATTTTTTTTCTGGTAATAGAGTTTTGTGTGTGACCAGGGCAAACAATACAATGTCCTATATTGTGTTGGTTTACAGTACAATCCCGTAACAACGTCCATGTCATCCTGAATTCTGAGCGATGAGCGTAAGCACATCTGTTATTCTCTCCATTTGTGTTCCTAATCTCTGCGGACACGAGGCTACAAATGAAAACGCCAAACACGAGATAACCGTGTTCAATATTTGTTATTCTTGATATCAGTTTATGCGTTTTGTGTCGAGAGTGTGCTCTGGGTCCATTATTGATGTTTACGCACTAACGTGTGTTCTTCCCGCCGCCTCTTGTCCGGCAGGTCACGCTGTCAGAGGACTACCTCGAATGCGTTGCTAAGCAACAGGAGACGCTGCGGCCGTTCGGAGACGTCCCGCGGGACACGAGGGCGAAGCTGATCCGGGCTTTTGTCACGGCCAGGTCGTTCGTCCAGGGGCTGGTCGTCAGCGGAGAGGTGGTCAGGAAGGTCTCACAGGTGAGTCTGTGTGTGTGTGCATGTGTGTGTGTGTGTGTGTGTGTGTGTGTGCACATGAGACGTAAGGAGAGACACAGAGAGCGAGTCAGACAGAGAGAGACACGATGTTGTCGGAGTTCAAGAGTCAGTGTTTGTGTCTCAGTGAGAGAAAAGTGTGTGTGTGTGTGTGTTTGTGTGTGTGTTTGGGTGAGAGTGTGAAAGAGAGAGACAGACAGACAGACAGACTGAGGCCCGCTGGACTGAGTCCCAGGAAAGCAGTCGTGATGGATGCGCGGTCGTCACGCCCAAACTGTCAGAGAAGACGCCTCCACCCAAATAATAAAAAGAACAGACACACAAAAAAAACATCAAAAATGAAGCGCCATCAAACTCTGCCGTCGGAATAAAGAATAAAGATTATATTAGGAGGGATGGCAACAACGATGCAGATGTTTTGGTGCCTTGAAGAACCATTTTTTTCAGGTTCTTTGAGACACCTGTAGGTTCTTTGAACAACTCTTTAAGGAAATGGTTCTTTCAAGAACCCTGGTTTGAAAGGTTCTTTGTGGAACCAGAAATGGTTCTTCGACAGCATCACTCTGAAGAACCATTTCTAGACATTTTTCTGTGTGAAGCATGCATTTTAGAGGTCACCAGAGTAGAAATATTGCCCCCCCCCCGCCCCCCCCCCCCCCACACACACACACACACATTTCTTAGGTGTGCCTCCGTCCCATATCTGTGCAGGATGGAGGTAAAATAACTCCAGTGTGGAACTGGACACCTTCTTTCATGACATTGTGAACACAGTGGAACAGAAACCATGTTCTGTATTTAAACAGCAGGGCCGGTCACTGCTTCTTCAGGTCCCTTCAGTGTCCAAACACCGCCCCCTGCTGGTTGTCCTCGTCATTGCGCTATCACAGGGGGCCTCGAAAGATCAAACTCCTGCCATTTGTACACGTCCCTTCTTCTCCTGCCGGTGTGTGACGCTCGCTGTTCGGCGTAACCTCCCCAGGTGCACCTGAGTCCGGAGTGCACGAAGGCCCTGATGAAGCTGGTCTACTGCCCCCACTGCCGCGGCATCGCCTCCGTCAAGCCCTGCTCCAACTACTGCGCCAACGTCATCAAGGGCTGCCTGGCCAACCAAGCGGACCTGAACCCCGAGTGGCAGAACCTCATCGGTGAGAGCATCCAGACGGACTTATTACTCCATGTGTGTAGAGACAGTTATTGGTCCTCATGCAAGAGCCACGAGGAAACGATTCATTCTAATGGGGAAAAATTGTTGGAATTCACTCATTTTATTTCTTCTGAGACTAAAAAGTATGACAATTTTCCCTTTTGGGAATCAATAAGGAGTCCTCAAATTGAGCTGCAATTATAATCTGAATGTATTCTTCGCCACTTTAGGCTTTATGATATTGTGTTATAAACTGTCTATAACATTATAATAACTAGAACGGGCACTCGGTAGAGCGCATACCTTCGCATATCACAACATTGGGCATTGGATTATGAACATTTTGGCATTAGTTGCATGCCAATTGGATACAAATTCACCGTGCTATGGTAAAAAGAAGATTTTGACCTTTCCATGACCTTGACCTTTGAACCGATCGATCCCAAAATCTAAGCAAATGGTCCCCGGATAATAAACAATCATCCCACCAAATTTTGTTATGTGAGGAACACGCATACAAATAAATAAAGAAATAAATAGGTGATTTTTTTGGAGAGCATGTCAAGTGTTTATCCCCCCGAAACATTCCTCTCTCTCTCTCTCTCTCTCTCTCTCTCTCTCTCTCTCTCTCTCTCTCTCTCTCTCTCTCTCTCTCTCTCTCTCTCTCTCCGTTCAGACACCATGATCCAGGTGGCCTCCAGTTTCAGCACCGAGCCCAGTCTGGACGTGGTTCTCTCCTCCATCCCCGCTCGGATCTACGAGGCCGTCCACTTCCTGCAGGACAACATGGACGCCTTCACGGCCAGAGTAACAACAACTCACTTTGATTCATCACCTCTTCTGTGATCTCTCACTCGTTAGAATGATTAGTCAAACGTGTCACCTCTTTATCACATTAATACTTCAAATGCTAACTTTAATATACAAAAAAATGTCCACATATTTCATATAATCTGTAAAAAATGCGTGTGAACTCGGATTAAACTGTCAAACTATAGGCAGCGCTGGTTAAAATATGAAACAGGATTATTTTACTGTGTTGCCTTTTTTGAGCCTAAAATGTCTTCATATTGACATATTCTATTTTTTTCTGCTTGGTTGTTTTTCTTCATGCGAAATCTTGCACAATCAATAATGCACGTTTCATAAAATATGAGATGAAGTCGTTAATATTCAAAGTTACCAACTGTCGCTTTAAAAGGGAGTGAAAACAAAGTTATGAAAGAAGAAGAAGAAGAAGAAGTCATTAACCTCCAGGTCCTCTTGCCTTGAGCATAACGGAGGCAGAGCTCTACAATGTGCTCTTAGTTTTAATAAGCTCGACCTCTTATTGCTTTTTATTGGTTTCTATGCATCCTTCAAATAGAGCTCGGCAGCATTATTAATTAAATTGCGTGACTTTCATACTTTTACTGATGAAAACATCCCAGCATGTTTATGAGACAAGCAGCGAGAGCAGTTCTTTCCAAAGCCAAGCCACTCTAATGTTCTCTTTGTTTATGCAGTTCAAGTCCATTTGAACATATAAGTCAAATTAAATGTTATATTTTATTTATATATCTGCTTTTTCAAAACTTTTTCATCACTGGAGGCTTTTCTCTTGGACACATCGGCCAGAGCAACCCTCACATGGCAACCAACTATTATCCTCACAGTTCCAAAGACGTGTCTATGGCGACATCTAGTGGACGTTCTTAGTTACCAAAGTAAGGAGTTGTATACCCTCCCTGGGTACAACTTATATTGCAAAAATCGCGCTAACATTAAACAAGGTGGCGTGGCAGTATATGTTGCTGAGAAATACATCTCCAAGGATAGAGTTGACATTGGTGTGAATATCGAGGGAGAGTTTGAGTCCATTTTTGTCGAAGTCCAATTAAACCACAAGCAAAAGCCATTTCTTGTTGGCGAGATATACCGAGTCCCAGGCACTAATCAATCTCAATCTATTGAGCGATACGATACTATACTGTCGCAGATCCAGTACAACAACTTTGGTAATGTTGTGATCGGGACGGATCAAAACTTCGATCTTTTGAAAGTTGATTCCCATCAACAAACTTCGACATTACTGGACTCCTTTTTCGCTTGTGGTATTATGCCTACGATTACAATTCCCACAAGAATAACTCAATCTAGTTCCACTCTCATCGACAACATTTATGTTAACCAGGAGAACATCTGCAATTTGATCTCCTTTGTTATTTTTTCTGATATTTCAGACCATTTGCCGTGTCTAACGCTTATGGGGGAACGAAATAAGGTTAATGAGAAAAAGCAGCCTCTCGTTATCATATCGCGATCTGTCACTGATCAGAAGCTGCAAGATATTAATTATTCTCTGTCCAATGTTGACTGGTCTGACCTACAAAACATGACCGTAGACGAAGCAAGTAACGCAGTCACTCGGTCATTTATGAGCATACTGGATCATCATGCCCCTACGAGAACTGTTCGTATTTCTCGCAAGCATGTTATGAGAGAACCCTGGATGACGGTGGGTCTGATGAACTCAATACGCAGGCGTGATCGTCTGTTCAAACTCCAGCTGGGGAAACCAGACAGTCATCCTGCGCGGGCAAAATTTCTCACCTACAGAAATATATTAAACAAAGTCAAACGAGACGCAAAACAATTGTACTACTCTAACCTCCTCAATGAATATAAGTACGACTCAAGGAAGACTTGGCGAGTGACTAATTTGGTTTAAATCCTATTTATCAGATCGATCTCAGTTTGTATTTGTAAACGATGACGCCTCGATAACCACCAACGTTAATCACGGAGTTCCACAAGGTTCTGTGCTTGGACCAATTTTATTTACCTTATACATGCTTCCTTTGGGCAATATTATCAGGAAACACTCCATAAACTTTCATTGTTATGCAGATGATACTCAACTATATTTATCGATAAAACCAGAGGAGAGCAACCAACTCGGTAAAATTCAAGCATGTCTTAAAGACATAAAAACATGGATGACCTGCAACTTCTTGATGTTAAACTCAGACAAAACCGAAGTAATTTTAATCGGCCCTGAGCACCTCAGAGATCAATTATCTGGTGATGTGGTTTCTGTTGACGGCATTGCCCTGGCATCCAACACCACTGTAAAGAATCTTGGCGTTATCTTTGATCGGGACTTGTCCTTTAACTCCCACGTAAAGCAAATCTCAAGGACTGCATTCTTTCATCTACGTAATATTTCAAAAATCAGGCACATCTTGTCTCAAAAAGATGCAGAAAAATTGGTTCACGCGTTCGTTACTTCGAGACTGGATTACTGCAACTCCTCATTATCAGGCTGCTCTAATAAATCTCTTAGGTCCCTCCAGTTGATCCAGAATGCTGCAGCTCGTGTTCTCACTAAAACTAAGAAAAGAGATCACATCACTCCTGCACTAGCTGCTCTGCACTGGCTCCCAGTAAAATCAAGAATCACTTTTAAAATTCTTCTCTTAACCTACAAAGCCTTGATTGGTGATGCTCCATCATATCTTAAGGAGCTTGTAGTACCATATTGCCCCACTAGAGAGCTACGCTCACTAAATGCGGGACTACTTGTAGTTCCTAGAGTCTTAAAAAGTAGAATGGGAGCCAGAGCCTTTAGTTATCAAGCTCCTCTTTATGGAACCAGCTTCCAATTTCAGTCCGGGAGGCAGACACAGTCACCTCATTTAAGAGTAGACTTAAGACCTTCCTCTTTGACAGAGCTTATAGTTAGGGCTGAATCAGGTTCACCTGGTCCAGCCCCTTGATATGCTGCTATAGGCTTATAGCTGCCGGGGACATTTTAGGATGCACTGAGTACCTATCTCCTCTTTTATCTCTCCTTAAGGATGAATTTTCATCTCTCAATCACACGTTACTAACTCTGCTTTCTCCCCGGAGTCCTTTTGACTTCACGTCTCATGGGGTCATCAGACCCTATGAGACGACATAGATCCCATCTGCCTGATGGATCATCGAGGTCTGGGTCGTGGAATTCCTGCTCCTGACTACGCCACTGTCCTGTTGAGACTCCGCCCACTGTTGAGACTCCGCCTTCTCCTCCTCCCCACCGCCATCTGCCTGATGGATCGTGGAGGTCTCCATCGTGGAATATGCCTACTATGAACTATTCATACACTCTGTCACATTCATTGAATGTATTTTAACTCTAAATCTGTCCTTCTGTACACATTACATCTATTGCATCTGTCCATCCTGGAGAGGGATCCTCCTCTGTTGCTCTCCTGCAGGTTTCTTCCCTTTTTTTCCCCCTGAAGGGTTATTTGGGAGTTTTTCCTGGTCCGATGTGAGGTTTTGGGGCAGGGATGTCTATGTGTACAGATTGTAAAGCACTCCGAGACAAATTTGTAATTTGTGAAATTGGGCTATACAAATAAACTGAATTGAATTAACTCGATCATTAACAAATCCAACGACAAGTCTCGTATCTCGGATGTATTTTATGTCAATGGCAAAAAGGAAGTTGACCCGAAAAAGATTGCAGATGGTTTCTGTGAATATTTCGCTACCATAGGTGTGAAATATGCAGACCAAATTGGATGTTCTGATCACTCGTTTGCTGAGTATCTTGGTCAATCATCCACAATTCAATCGATGTTTCTTAATCCTGTCAACCCGGATGAAATTTCTAAAATAATAAACAGCTTTAAGCCAAAGAAAAGCGCCGGTCACGACGGTATCATCATGAATCTAGTCAAACAACTTGGTCAATCGTTAGCCACTCCTTTATCACATCTTGTAAACAAATCATTATCGGAGGGAGTTTTTCCTGATGATATGAAGATCAATGAAGTGATCCCCATTTACAAAGCCAAAGAAAAGCTTTACTTTACTAACTATCGTCCAATATCTCTGTTGCCAAGCTTTTCCAAAATTTTGGAAAAGGTCGTTCATAAACGACTGTACAGCTTTGTTGCAAAGCATAACTTGCTATACGAAAGCCAATACGGTTTTCGACCAAAGCACTCGACTGAGAACGCGGTCACTGAGTTTCTGTTTGACACATACACTGCACTTGAACACGGAGAGAACACTCTGGCATTATTCCTAGACCTTTCTAAAGCTTTTGACACAATCGATCACTCAATACTTTTAAATAAACTGAGCCATTATGGTGTTAGAGGTACGGCACTTGAGTGGTTTAAAAGTTATCTTCGTGGTCGAAAACAATATGTGAAATACAAGGGGTTCAAATCAAAATCATATGATATAACTTGTGGAGTACCACAGGGTTCTGTATTGGGACCCCTGCTATTTATATTGTACATAAATGACCTTCCAAAAGTCTTAAAACGTGTTAAAAGCATCCTCTTTGCTGACGACACAACTATCTACATTTCATCGAAGGACCACGATAACTTATATCAAACTGCAAATGAAGAGCTAAAATTTTTATCTGATTGGTTCAAAGCGAACAAGTTATCTCTAAATGCACAGAAAACTAATTATATGCTAATAAATAAATCAAATAATCTCCTAGATCAAGATTTTAGGCTTGAGATTGACGGGGCTAATGTCGAAAAAGTCCAGTGCACCAAGTTCCTTGGTGTCTATATTGACGACAATCTGCGCTGGCATCAACATATTGACAGTTGTCGGAAGCGCATACGAAGCGGCACATTTGCCCTGCGCTCCGCAAAAAATATACTCTCAACAGAAAATCTGCGTTTGTTGTACCACAGCCTTGTCCATCCGCACCTCTTGTATTGTAATATGCTCTGGGGATCCGCAGCTAAAACTCAGGTCAAATGTCTCGAGATTTTACAAAAAAGGGCTGTGCGGATCATCTGCAACGTGAAGAATAATGAACACACTGAGCCGCTTTTTAAGAGATTGGGCATTCTGAGATTTACAGATCTACATTTGTGTCAGACAGGAATTTTTATGTACAGATTTATGAATAATAATCTGCCACATAATCTGTTACGTATGTTCACAAGGAACACAAATGTCTACGACCACAACACGCGGCTGCGTGGTGGCATTCATATAAATAAACATACAGTCGACATTGTATTTAAAAGCTTCATCTGTAGAGGTCCAAAGCTCTGGAGACAAATTCCGGACGAGGTCAAATCGGCATCCAGCATCAAGGCATTTGCTTCTCGACTTAAACGCCATCTCACTTCATTTTGAAAGTTTTTAATATTGATTTACAGCCTGGCGGCACAGTACAATAGAGGAAAAATATTTAAAATAAAATGTATATCCATAATTTGATGTTCGTGATATTATTTTTATTTATTTTTTCTAAGTTATCATAAATTCACATTTGTCTTCTATTATTATTTTTACTATGACTTTTTCTTTTTCCTGTTCTGTTTTTGTTGTTGTTGTTGTTGCTTGTACGACATTTTATGTTTTCATCCATATGTGTGTGTACTGTCTGTGTGCCTGTGGTAGTTGGGAGGGGGGGGGGCTAAAGGGTTAGGGGAGGGGCCGTCCAACTCCTCATCTCAGAGGAGCCTACAGACCTCGGTCTTTGGACAGTCCTCCATTCGTACATTTTTTTTCTGTTGTTAATGTCTGCCAGTATGTACATGTTATGTATGTACTTATGGAAAATAAATTACTTACTTACTTACTTACTACAGCACGTTGCAATACAGACCAGACCCATTTGTCACCGCTTTGTGTTGATGTGCATCTGTGTATTCCTATGTGTGTGTGTGTGTGTGTGTGTGTGTGTGTGTGTGTAGGTCTACCAGGCATGCGGAACTCCAGGTGAACCGGGAACAGGAAGTCCTCCTCTTCACGAGCAGAGGAAGAAGAGCGGCTCCCTCACAGCATCCGAGTACAAGCCGTCTCCGACCGCTGGGCTCAGATTGGAGATGCAGGTGTGTGTGTGTGTGTCTTAACTGTCTGGATGGGGATATATTATGAATTATTATTTATTAATATTTAAGGCACGGGAAACAAAGAAATGTTTACATGTGAACAAAAGGCTTCTTGATAGAACAACTCAAAATAAAAATGTTATTCTTATTTTGAGACTCCATTTCAGGAGGTCATTGTCGTTGTTTTTATTAAATTCTTTTTATGCATTACAGATAATTTAATGGGATTTAAAACCCTCTCTGACCCCCCCCCCCCCCCCCTCAGGTGTCAGACCTGTCCAGTAAACTGAGGGAGATGCGGCAGTACTGGACCCAGCTTCCTGTGGCTCTCTGCAGCAAGTTGGCGGCGGGAGGTGCGGCTCAGGATAAATGCTGGAACGGCGTCACCAAAGCCAGGTGAGCGAGAAGAGAGCCGCTGGAGATTTATTAAACTAATTGTTGGGGTCGCCCCCCGCCCCATCTCTGGATATTCCAGTGTGAAAATAATGAATAATTAAAGCTGGAACCTGGAAAAGTGAACTTATCCTTCAAGACCTTCACGGTTTCGGGATCTCAGCTCGAGGCTAGTTGGGTAACACCCCTGTCAGTGTTGCATTGTGGGTACCAGGTTTCAACGAGGAAGAAGAAAGCACCGAATAAGACGTCTGGTTGTCGATGTTGCTCCTGTTCATTTTTTTAAACCGTCCACGGGAGACCGAGTTTTATTTGTGTTCTTCACTCTAACTGCTGACTCGGCGCTTATCACACACACACACACATCTTATTTACAGAATTGAGCCCAGCTGTGCAGAATGAGCCATACAGCCTTTCATTATCACCCAGGTCATCTCCATTATACAGATGTTCCGCCCTGTGGATGATGTCACACGTGTCCCTCCCATCCCTTCCCTCCCCTCCCGATTTAAGGTACCTCCCGGAGGTGATGGGTGACGGCTTGGCCAATCAGATCAACAACCCGGAAGTGGAGCTCGACATCACGAAGCCGGACATGACCATCCGGCAGCAGATCATGCAACTCAAAATCATGAGCAACAGGCTGAAAAACGCGCTGGACGGCAACGACGTGGACTTCCAGGACGCGAGTGGGTCCCTTTCTAATCTGTGTACCGACAACTCGACACGTATACCGCCGTCTGGTGGTATCTAATGGTCTCATGCAGGGGCGTTTGTAGGATTAAAAGAAGGGGGGGGGGGGGCTGAGCCCCAAGGGGAGCGGCACGCCTGCAATTTTTTTGGGGGGCCCGAATATCTATTGTTAGAGACATCATTTCAGGGTCATAGTGATATTTTATGCTCATTTGGACTCTATCACTGAGATAAAGATGAACTAGTTCAGTGTCAAATATACCATTCAATGAAAAAAATATATAATAATATATATTAATGCAAAGAATAGAGAGATGTCCGTAGTTATTTATTGTATTTTGAATTCTCTCGTTCACACTCTCGCTCAATGGAGACAGTTTCTAACTCTTCTCTTTCATTTGCCTCAAGTAAATCTAAATGTGAGCAGCTAACACTCGTTAATAACTGCCGATATATTATATTATATTATATATTTAGCCACATTCTGTAACTACCTGGACGTACAGGTCACTCCGTGCATCATTTACTTTGAGCTCACCTCATTGGCTGTCATCCTGGCTGTCTTCAGAGACGTTACTTGGCAGAGTGAGAAAGCCGGCGCAGCAGCCTCCCCAAGGTCCTAGTGCCCCGGGATTCTATCGTTAAGTATGATGATGGGCTATTAGATTGTAATTTGAAGGGGGAGAAAACATACAAACCAGAACGCATGTACATATGTATAGGGGGGGTCGTTAAGCCCTCCTAAAATAGGCTTAACGACCCCCCCGACGCCCCCTATTTCAAACCAGACGAAATACAAACTGAAATCATGGATTCTACTCACGCCCGCTCCGTAATGGAGCCCTGCTCGCTCGTCAGGATCTATTGAAGTTGACCTCTCTCTCTCTCTCTCTCTCGTGTCGACCTCCCTGCAGGTGACGACGTCAGCGGCTCGGGAAGCGGGATGTGCGTCGGCGGTCAGTGTTCTCGGAGCCGGCCGGGGTCGTACCCCTACCCGCCCGACAACGACCGGGTCAGAGCCGGCGCGTCTCAAACGCGCCTCCGCGGCTTCCTGCCGCTGTTCCCTTTGGCAACGCTGCTGCTCCAACGATGATGATGATGATGATGGACCGCCACTCTTAAAAAAAAAAGATCTAGAGGAGGGCTCGGACGAGGAGACGGACCGTGAGGGGTTTGGGGGTTAGATCGTAACTTTGCCAAAAAACAAAATGAAAAGGACATTTTTTTGAAGAATGAAAGGACAGCGTTTTTTCTTCTTCTTTGAGCAAGAGGAGCAAAACTTGACAGTGACAATATTCTTTTTTTGTTCCTTCTTTTTTTTCTTCTTCTGGTTTTTGCTCAGTTTGAATGCCTTTAGTTCGGGTTGTGACTCAGTTTGTTGAGCTGGTTTCAATGGATTGTTGGGACGAAGATATGGAGATGAAGAAGGTGACGAAGACGAAGAGAATGACGGCTGTGGATGACGACGACAACGATGATGATGAAGATTATGATGGCGATATTGATTTATTGACACTCTTATCAGGTCCATTCGGCTCCAGTTTCAAGTCAGGAGGTGGCAAAAGCTCATTGAACACATTTTTTTCCTCCCTGTTCCACGTTACGTGGTGCGTTCAACAAAGCGTGTTTTTTTCCACCTTCATTTCGTTGTTTAACCCAAGTCGAAGTTGTCTACCTTTTTTTTTTTACGAACATTGTGTACGTTGTAAATGTGTGTGTGTGTGTGTGTAAATTACCTAAAAAACTGGCACCATATTGAAGCCGTGAATGTACAGTATAATACTATATTGGCTATGAATCCCCCCCCCCTCCCCCATAATCTGTGGTGTGGTCGTCCAGATGTTTTGGTATATATCTGCGCGTCGGGCGTAAAGCAGATGCGTAATCGCGGTTTCCTGAAATGTACGATGAGATGTCGCGACGGCAAGTTTTCAGAAAGAAAAAATGGATAAATGAATAAATGAAGGCCACAAAGGACTCCTTGTTGAACGCACACCTGCATTAAATAACTTTAAATGAAGTCCGAGCATCACAGCGGGTCAAACCAAAGCACTTGTTCACACTGGAGACTTTTTTTTTTTTTGCTTTCTATTTTTGCTCCCCAGAGTACGTTGAACACGAGGGACAACTCTTTCATAATGTTTTTGTATCTGCATATGTTTAAAAAAATCGAATGTTTTGTCCAAACAGTCCAGGATGCGTTGTCCATTTGCCCGGCGATACCTCATTCATCACTCGGCATGCCTTTTGAACTTGCAGTCCGACACGACTGCACCGGTACGTTATGGGCCTCCTGATACACACACGTCTCTTGCACATACACACGTTTACACACACACACACACACACACACCGAGGTTTGGTTGCGAAGCAGATTTTTTTTTTTTTTTTACTCATCGCTGTATGTAATCACACATTTCATTCATTAAAGTCTGTTTGATTGTCGCAGTGGATTTCGCCGTGTATGTTTTGATTTGATTGTATTGTGATTAGCATCCGTTAACGGGAAGGAAACGCTCTTTATTTAAAGGTCACTCTTATCGTATCATCTCCTCTGTGGATGATGGAGCTAAACATGTCAAACAGAAAGATTGTGTTATAAACTCGGGGCGTAACATTTGAAAGACGTTTCCAAGGGTCGAACTACAGTATTGAGTTGAATAATAATCCAGTGTTTATGATCCATAACAAGGATAATTATTAGGATCGGCCTCACTTCACCATATATCAGAAACCTTTGGATGGATTGCCATCAAAGAAATAATGAAACCCATATAATGACTTGGATGACACCTTGTCTTTTGCTCCACAGCGCCACCATGAGGTGAACTTTTGAGTTTTTAAGCGGAATGTCTCAACAACTATTGGATGGAGACACTCAATAAACGTCACACACACGAAAGGATAATGAATAAATTCTCAGCGTGGAAGTTTTAATGCTGCAAGAACCACCTCCACTAAGCACGTGTGTGTGTGTGTGTGTGTGTGTGTGTGTGTGTTTGTACCTCTATCTTTGTGAGGACCAAGAGGTTTGACCCCTCGTTTCTCACTTCTTTAAAGGCAACAGTTGGGAGTTGAAGCGTGTGCAGACTGCTGAGGCCAACTATTACAATAAGTTCAAATTTGGAGTGAATTTATTAAACTGAATGTGTGTGTTTTTTTCCCTGCCATTTCTAGAAGTGCAAAGGGATTTCCAGTGTGAAAATAATTAATCATTAAAACGAGCAAAAATGCAGGAACCTGGAAAAGTGAACTCATCCTTCAAGACTTTCACGGTTTCAGGATCTCAGCTCGAGGGTAACACACCTGTCAGTGTTGCATTGTGGGTCCCAGATTTCAACGAGGAAGAAGAAAGCACGGAATAAGACGTCTGGTTGTCGATGTTGCTCCTGTTAATTTTTTTAAACCGTCCACGGGAGATTGAGTTTTATTAATGTTCTTCACTCTAACTGCTGACTCGGCGCTTATCACACACACACACACACACATCTTATTTACAGAATTGAGCCCAGCTGTGCAGAATGAACACGCGCATGAGTTTTCAAGTTCACAACATGTTCCAATAGAGCCATATAGCCTTTCATTATCACCCAGATCGGTTTCAGGATCTCTGACAACTATTGGATGGAGACATTCGCGTCCAGCAGGATTGATTCTAATCACTTTTTAGGATTGCTTAATTTGTAATCTCATTCCCCCATGAGCCTCAGCTGCACGGAAACCGAAGATAAACTAGAACGATAGCGTCGTCGTAGCGAGCCGTGTTAAAATGCTGATGTTCGCCGTGAGCTCAAAGCCCAACTGAGGCCCATTTACAGCCTCCAAGAGATGGGGGCGTGGCCTCTTAAAAAGATCTCTTGCAACTCCTCCCTAACTTTACACAGGCGTGAGATGAAACCACTGGACTACATGTGAGTTCTCCACGCTCCTCTCAGTGAAAACTCATCTGATCCAGCATATTTCCTCTTCTCCTTTAGCCACAGAGACGTCTTCATGATGCTCTGTGGCCAAAGTCCCAACTAACTCCCTGATTTCACTTTTTCTTTTTCGAGAAAAATTAAAAAAAATTCCAGCTGCACTACGGCTATAAATACACATAGAGAATAACTCTTCTCTGCTGGAGAAAAAAAAAATGGGGCCACTTATGTGTGCGAGGATGACAATGCAGCAGTCTGGTGGTTCGGAGCTAATGAATAATTTATTTTCAGCCATGCAAACGACAGAATGAAGCAGAGCAGCAGGCGCGACGGAGAAGAATGAAAGGTTTGTGTTTCGTGTTTGATTTCCCAACACCTCGGACCGTCTGTCCCTTTTCCCACGTCATGTCTCTATTCCCTGGATTGTGTCTCGTCCTGAATTTTTGAATGGGGTAGAACATGAACTGAGATTCAATGCCATGTGGGAACACCCCAGAATGTAGATTTAACTTGTCTATGCAACCTGTAGGTTCAATACAAATCCTCATGGCTCATTTGGCTTGATTGCTATGACCCTGAACAGCACACAGGTGTCTCATCGCCCCATGGAAAAAAAAAATATTTACAAAATGCAAATACAATTTAGGAGAAAATCCATGTTATGGCAGGATAATGCAATTTAGATTTAGATTTTTTTTCAATGTACCTAAAAAAAAATACAGACATCCTCAGATTTAAATAATTATAATAATACTAAATATGAGAATCATCATTTGTGACTCCTGCATCTGTGCTTTTTCAAATAATAGAATAAATACAATTGCAATCACTTTCAAGTAAACCAGATTGGTTAAGTCAAATATTGCTTAATTATTGTCTTTCTTACTAAGATATTCATATCTTGTTTAATAACATGTCAGGAATGATATAATTAGTTCTGAAAACATTTCAGTTCTTTGTTTTTTAAAGTAATAGTCATTTTATGAATGTCATTTATAGTGACCAACAGCTCAAAATCAATGTATTTAATGAATCAATATTGTGTATAAGGTGTTGGTATGATTCCAAATGCTTGACATTCCTCTACATTTCCAGGAATATCACAGCTAAAAAGTAAAACATGCAAAAATAAAAATAATAAATTTAGAATAGTAAAGAATGATGAACAAAGGATTTGTTTAGGTAATCAAAATAAATCGGTTTAAAGTTAGTTCTGGACATAAGACGTTCAGTTTTAATAAAAGAATGTCTACAATCCTTCAACCAACAAGCAAAACAATCCAGATGATGAATAATTTAGTTTAATAATCAAGTTTAATGTATTATTGGTTTCATGTCACTCTACAGCCATAATTTGTTAGTTTATCTTCTGTATTTTTCTGTCTTTTCACATGAAAATGCTGTAAAACATGCTGTAAAATTTAAAATCAAAATAATTTTCAAAATGTTTAAATTGTAAGATGTTTATTCAACTCCACATATGTCGAACATTACAATAAATAAGAAGTTGGAAGGCACAATTTCTCCTCAGTTCTCAGGAGAATATATGGCTGTATGTAAGAAACGAACAGGAGGGTTAAAGCTGTCTGTCTGTGACCCCCCCCAGGTGAGAGTAACACCTCTTGTGCAACAACTTCCTGCTGCACAAATTCCAAGAGATGTGTAACGTATCTCTGGAGGCAGGTTGAACGTAATCGTTCAGCCCGGCAGGTCGAGAATTGTTTTTTTTGGGGGTCTCGGACTGCAGGCTTAAGAGATAAGAAGTATATTTATCTCCCTCTCTTTTGTCTGCCTCACACAGACAGAGAGACAACTCTTCCAAGACTGGCTCAACGTGTACAAGGACACAGGAGACACTGAATAAAAGGTGATTGTTGCAGTGCTACATGGTGTGTAGTGAGACGAAGAGCCTGAACTGGACAATGCCGTGTCACATGATCACGGCTCTTTTTTTCTCCTTTTATACGGACTGTGGACGAGACAGGAAGCTGCGAGAGAGGGAGGAGGCGAGAGGCAGAAACTTCAAGAGCAAATTGATCCGAGGCCATCAGGGGCTGACATGTAACCAAGTTCAACTTTTAGCTTTTGCACGGGGCTAAATGAACGTTTTCCTTCTTCCTGTTCACTCTGTAGATCCACGATGAAGCTATAAGCTATAAGGGATGGACAAACTTTTTTCTCTTGTTTCCAGTTCCAGGACCTCGAAGCACCAAATCCAAGACATACTGTATGCAGTTGTTTACTCCAAATGTAGAATATGTGTATACTGTATACGTCACTCTGTGGAACCCATTAAAAATCTTCTTCTTTTATTTATTTTAGTGTCGCTGAAAATCAGTCGTGACTGGAAAGAATAATTTCATAATGACATTCACAAAG
The DNA here is from genome assembly GCF_029220125.1 of Pseudoliparis swirei. NCBI lineage: Eukaryota > Metazoa > Chordata > Actinopteri > Perciformes > Liparidae > Pseudoliparis > Pseudoliparis swirei. The sequence goes on along the minus strand of NC_079392.1, from coordinate 5,274,190 downwards.
AAACTGTATTTAATGTCTCTAAGGAGGAAATACCGCTTATTTTAAGTAATTAACCTTTGAACCACCACCCACTGGTTCCTCCATGCGCTGAAACATACGAAGAACCTCCACGGACTGTGAGGGCTAAAAGTTACATAAATATGAGCATGTATTATGATTTTGATATTCATTTGGGGCGAATCGCGTTTATTATAATACTTTTTTTTAAGAGCTCATAATCAAGTCTGTCAAAACTTTATGATTTTTTTAGATTGCAGCAAAACTTTAGTTTAGTATTTAATAAACTTAAATACATGTCCCATAAGGCTGTGCAGTACACCAGCACTTCCCAGCTGTGTGACATCTGGCTGTTAATGGTAATAATCTGATTTATAGATCACAATTAATTGCCTCGACAAAAACCTCAACTCATGTAAAGGGCATGGCCCGAAAAATGGCCCAGTGAATAAAGTCTAGTGTATTGATGAAGAGCTTTAAAGGACTTTTGCAGTAAGTCTTCAAGTCCTGAAACAGTCTTTAACTCACCAGTTGACCTTGATTAAGTTAAATTATTAAAAACACTTGCAAAATATTGTTTTGCCCCATGCTTAAATACTGCAACTCTAACCCCCCTCCTGTTATTAGGCACCGTTTACATGATACGCACATCTCCCTTCATAGAGGTCGTGGTCCTCTGGGTTTAACTGCAATACTGCAGTTTGACCGCTGGGTGTCGCTGTCCCGTCGCACAAATAGCTCGCCGTGCCGCGGAAGGATAATAAAAAAAGAAGAGAGAGACCTGTCCATTGGGCATTCCGCCTGGGTCAGGTGGAAGGGAACCGGTGATTGGTTTACCATCCGCCAATACCGGCTCCTGATTGGACAGGAGAGGTGCGCCAGGCGAGAAGAGAGCGCGCGCCCCGGAGAGAGATTCCACACCGGCAGTGTATCCAGCTTCAGTTCCCCGCTGACTCTGAAGAAGCAGACACACGCGCACACACATGCACGCGCCCTCCCCGCCCCCCCGCCCCCCCACTCCCCCTGCACACACACACACACACACCGACACACACATATACCGCGGGCTGGAATGTGACTGTTAACCGGAGGAATACGGCGTGTTTCTGTGGGATTGTCTCTTCTTTTTTTTCTTTTTTGTTGTTGTCGGGGTGAACCGTCGGCCCGGGTAATGAGAGAGGACGACCGGGGAGTCGCTGCGGCCATGCGGGCCACTCGGGTTGCGGTGCTCCTGTGCGTGGTGACTTCGGTGTGCGCAGTGGAAGGTAAGTGTGCAAAGGGGGGGGGGACTGTTCCGATGGTGCAGGGTGACAGCTTTGAATTAATTGAACTGTGGTAGAAGCTGCCATGTCTTAATTGACCTGCTTTTTTCCCTTTATATGTTATATTCTTTTGGACTTTCCAACAGAAACTTATCGTGTGATACTTGAGTGACACTCCATGACGAGGTGTCGCGAAGTTTTCTTGTTCCGTTTTTTAATAGGCTATCATTTTTAATCCACCTTTTTTGGGGCTGAGACATTTTGGGGGGGGGGGGGGGGGGCTGCAACTACTGTGGCTCATTGGGAGGTGGAAGAGTCACAGCCCACATTTCTGTCATCAAAAAATGTCAAAAATTATGAAACCTGCAGGCTTCGTGTAGCTCCTGCTCTGCCATGGTCTTAAAAGTATTATTACACATTTACACAATCATCTAATTGTCTTCTAATAATCTCGAGGGCTATAATCTGCATGCAAACCACACGTATTATATATATATATATATGTGTATGTGTATATTTATGTGTGTGTGTATATATATATTTATTTATATATATATGAGTGTATGTCTATATATATATGAGTGTATGTATGTATATATATATATTTACATATATATGTATATATATATGGGTGTATGACTCTCTCTCTCTATATATACACACATATATATATATATATATATATAAATATATATACATGTGTGTTTCTTCCAATAACATCATTTTATTGCATCACAATGATGTTCGAGGCTTAAACCAGATCAGGTATGTTCTCCCTCCCGAGTGCTTTGGAGTAAAGCTCCTCAAAGTGAATCATAATTATAGCTCGTAGCTGTGGCTGCTGCCACCTCCCCTGCTTCTCCTCCTCCTGCTCCTCCTATATACCCAACATCTCCTCCTGCTCCTTTCCCGACGTGTTACCCGCTGCCTCGTTTGTTGCGCCTCTCCCAGAAAAGGATCTCCTGCTCCTCCTGCCTGAGCCACCAGCTGATGCCCCCGCTGCCCCTCACTCCTGCTCCTCCACCTCGAGCGTCGCCCGCTGCTGCTGCTCCTCCTTTGAGCTCAGCCCACCGCTCCCCCCGTTACTCCTCGTCATGAGATCTCCCGCTGGCGACGCTCAAATGTTCTCAGCGCACCTCCGACAGCTCCTTCTCTCCCCGCTGCTCCTCGCCCAGAATACCTCCCCCTTCCACAAGCATCACCTCCTGCTGCTCCCTGTCTGACAGCTGTAGCTGCTCCTTCCCATAAGCACTGCCCGTTTCATCCGACGCATCCGCTCCTGCTTCTCCTCTCCGAGCAGTTCTGCTCCACTCTTTTTTTACTTCTCCTCTTTTTAAAGAATAACTCCACTTGAAATCTCGCCCGCTCCTCCTTACACGCCTCCCCCAAAACTTAACTCGCTTCTCTCGGAGCATCTCCGAGCACCTCCTATACTGGCGGTGCCGCTGCACCTCTCTTCCTCCCCCGAAGCATGACCTCCGGCTAATTACCCCCCCCCCCCCCCCCAATCATCACCTTCCTGTTGTTTCCTGTTGCTCCCCTGCAATTTGTCTCGGTGCTTTACAATCTGTACACATAGACATGGACAGATGCAATAGATGTCATGTGACCAGAAGGACAGATTTCCATGGAGACCTCCACGATCCATCAGGCAGATGGCGATCCATCAGGCAGAGAGATGATGCCGTCTCAGGGTCCGGTCGACCCCATGAGAGACGAAAGTCAAAAGGTTCATCCTGAGAGAAAAAAAAAGGAGATAGGTCAGTGCATCCATCCTAGTCCCCCCGCAGCTATAAGCCATAGCAGCATATCAAGGGGCAAGGTCTTAAGTCTCTTAAACGAGGTGACTGTGTCTGCCTCCCGGACTGAAATTGGAAGCTGGTTCCATAAAAGAGGAGCTTGACAAGTATCTCCTCTCATTCTTCCTGTTCACGTGTCACTTCCTGCTCCACCCGCTGCTCCTTCTCACACTTCACCTGCTGCTGCGGCTGCGTTCCTTGCTCCGACATCCTCCCTCTCCTTCCTGCCACTCCTCCTTCCCACTTATCTCACCCCTCAACTGCTCTCCTCACTCCTGCCGCTGATGCAACCGGATGGAAACGTGCGTGAGCCAATAGCAGGGGCCCCAGGCAGGTTCCCTGTGCAACACCTTCCCTGACGCACGATCGCCCGGAATAGCATATACATCTCTCACCGGGTTAAGTATGATTTTAAAAAGCCATTTTTAAAGCACCGTCGGAGAGACTACGTCCTCTACGTTCTCTACCGCGCCTCCTCCTGCTCCTCCTGCTGCTGGTACCTTCCGGAAGCGCTAGATTAGTCTACTGCTGTGTTTTAATGGTGCGCGTAATGACAGGCTCCGTAGTGAGTCTCCCACATTACGAGACATGTAAATGAGCAGGTCTATTTTGATTAAACAGAAGTGTGTGTGTGTGTATGTGTGTGTGTGTGTGTATAGGGGGGGGGGGGGTTGTTTTGTGGTCACGGTGGCCTTTTCATGGTGGGGTAGGTGCTTAATGAACTGATGCATAAGCTGATCTGGGTCTGTCGGTGTAATATAGACCCACTGCTGACAGTCACTGATATTTTCTCTGCTCTGTGCACTTTTTTGTGACACGTCTATGTAAACTTTACTTTTCTTGCCGCAAGAGCTCGATTTAATACGTTCACTGTGCCGATGTTATCGGCTGACATTGGCCTCTGACAGAGGTATCGGTATTGATTGGAGTTTAACACGATGCAGGGCTGCAGCTCAAGATTTTGATCGATTATCAATCCTGTCAATATTACATCACACGTCATTTAGCGAACGCTTTTATCCAAAGAGACTCACAATAAGTTCATCAACCACGAGTACAAACTCAGAACAACAAGAATCAAGAAAGTAACGCGTCTTCAAGAAAGCCAAACTACAAAAATACCATGAGTAATATCATGAGTAGTAATACAAGTAATGCCATCAGTAATATCATAAGTAATACCATGAGTAATACCATCAGTAAGACAATACGTAATACAATGAATAATACCATGAGTACTACCATGAGTAATACAATGAGTAATACCATGAGTGATGTAAGTAATACCATAAGTAATACCATGAGTAATATAAGTAATACCATGAGTAATATAAGTAATATAAGTAATACCATAGTAATACCATGAGTAATATAAGTAATACCATGAGTAATATAAGTAATACCATGAGTAATATAAGTAATACCATGAGTAATATAAGTAATACCATGAGTAATACAAGTAATACCATGAGTATTATTCTTTCTGCCTGAACCCTGCTGACTGCTAGTGTATGAAGTGCGTTTCTCGATTTTAAATGTTTTTTCTTCCTCATATTGTTTTCCAGCTCCATGAAAGCCTGACGTTCGGCCAGTCTTTGCAGATTTGGGCCAAAATACATGAAAACGTTGCCCACGGGAATGAAAGTATAATAAAACACATCACTCTGGCTGTAGCTGCTCACCGTCATATCCATTTGCCTGATATATGCTGCACACATAAAAACAGTGGCCTTTGATTCCTCCAGGGCTCTGACACGTCGTCATGGAGCCCAGCGGGCACAGCAGGAATCCAGAACTCAACACGGTCATATTTTTTTGAAAGTCGTTGCAAACCCCGAGCCAGCGGATATTGTTGGTGCGACACGTCCCACAAACTACAAGCCCGGGGGAGGGTGGACAAGTCATCCGGGAGTGAACCCGAACTTTCTTTATTTCGACTTTTTCACGCAAAGAAGCTGCTTCTGTCGTCGGAGCCAAAATGCCCAAAAAACTTTGTTTGTTGGTGCGTGTAAACTATGTAATGTTTACGTATGAATAACTGCACATATCATATCTGCTCCTATACATGTTAAACTGTTTTGGTCCTTTTTGGGCCAAATACACACACACACACACACATGTCATCTTGTGGGAATGCTAAAGGTTAAATATCGTAGCTCCGTTTAGTTTATGCTGGTATTAACGTGGCACGCTGTAATGTGTGACTTGAAACAAGTGTGTGTGTGTGTGTGTGTGTTTGTGTGTGTGCACAACTAATGATGAACCAATTATTTCCTCAGGGAAACCTATTAGATACTTATCGCAAATAGATATGCAGATGATACACTGCACATACATGGCACCGTGTATACACACACACACACACACACACACACACACACACACACACACACACACACACTGTACCCTGCACCGTGCTCTGCCACCTCATGTTTTAAAGATGTGGTTTTTTCCGATATTCATCCGGTGACAGGCTATCAATGTGACAGGCAGATTGTTGAAGTGGGAGTCTGGAAGAAGATCCTTCACACCGGTCGTGAGGCTTTTCACTCCAGCTTTTCACAGTTTATTTTTTTTTTCCTCAGGGCCTCCCGTCAGTATTACATATTTATTTCCATGTAGCATTCAAATTATTTCCGAATGCATTTTCTTCTGGAACTTGTGGGAATATTTACCTTCTGCCGAGAGCTTTGGGGCTGTGTGTGTTTCCAATGCAATTTCTGATCAGTAAGTCTGGGTTTTTTGGGAAACTGTGCTTCCCTGATCCCACGCGGGCCATCAGACCTCAATATCACAGCTTTCAGACGTTCAGGAAGTCATTTCCAATAAAACATGCTCGATGTTTACTGAGGTGTGATTTTAATAACTTCTATCGGTGTGAAAATATATCCTCGACTTTGTATCTTCACACCTCGGCTGTGAGTTTTCACACAACTCGACAATCCTCTTGTATTCGAGGGAAAACTTGTTGTGATGAGTCGGTCGTGTCCATTACTGAGGAGAGATCGCTTTTTATTAATGCATTAATATCATAAATGCGCCACAGTGGATATCTCTGTCTAATTGATTGTAGATGAGATCTGTGCAACATGATCGTTGTTTTATACTGTGTATGTATATACTATATATATATATGCAGCTGTAGCAAATATTTGTTTTATATTGTGTATATATACTATGTATAATTTATATATATATACTATGTATAATATATATATATATATATATAAATAGTATATACACTATAAAACATATTTGCTACAGCTGTATATATATATATGTATAAACAAATAATATATAGTTTATATAGATAGTATAAAACAAATATTTTTTATATATATAAATATAAATAAACGTATATATATATAGATGTATATAAAACCAGGTCTATAAAATATTTCACAGCCATGCTGTATTAATAATGTATTAATAGTATATTATTAGCTTGCTGGCTACTTCCGTCAAATGTTTGACGGTTTTCTCCAGAGCTGATGATGGGAGGAGCCAACGGGTGAGCCTTCTCTTGCTTCTTTCTTATCGCTGTTGAGAGTTTCCCATATGACACCTGTTATTGTTGTTGTTGTGTAGCGTTAATGATCCGATAAGCCATTCGACAACCTGATGTTAGATCAGTGCATATACGAGTGGACTCTCAGATAACCGACCCAGTACTTTAGGTTGTATCTCAGGCTCTTTATTATCTTCTAGCTTTGTGTTGTTGTTTCTCGAGATAGTTTCAAACCTTTTCCCCCGCCTGTCATCTGTGCTTTGCTGGCCCGTCGACTGTCGGTTCAGCGAGGCGTTTTGCAACTGCCTTCTGGAATTAAGGTTGGGCGTTTAGAGTGAACCCAAAACACCGAGCTGAGAGACACTCCAGTTCTCAGCCGAGCTGAGGGGGGATTATAGAGCGGCTTTACGCCCGGCGCGGTGAATCCCTCGTGTCTTACCTCGTGTAGAAAGTGCTGCGTAACAAGAGAAGTTGTTGCTCAATGAATGTGTACACTACCGTTCAAAAGTTTGGGGTCACTTAGAAATTCTTATTTTTTTCCAAAAAAGCAGTTTTTTTCAATGAAGATAACATAAAATCAAAAGAAATACACTCTATACTTTGTGGTAAATTACTATTCTCTGGTGTTTAATGACATCTCTACAGAGGTGTGTAGAGGCCCATCTCCAGTGTTCTAATGGTACATTGTGTTATCGCCTTAGAAGACTAGCAGAGGGGTAGAAAACCCTTCAAAATCCTTTTTATGTGAGCGCAGCTGAAAACTGTTATGCTGGTGAGAGAAGTTATAAAACTGCCACAAGTTTGAAGAACAACATTAATATTTCAAATAAAAATCATTATTTCTAACTGTCAATGTCTTGACTATATTTTATATTAATTTTGCAATTAATTTGATAAATAAAAGTATGTTTTCATGAAAAACATCACATTGTCTGGGTGACCCCAAACCTTTGAACGGTAGTGTGTGTATATATAGATAGATATACGGTTCATATTAAAAACAGTTAATCGTCATTAAAGCCCCTTTATTACAAACATTTAACTCCTATCACTATTTCTACTCCACAGCTGCCGTCACTGGCATGTTTAATAAAAAAGAAGAGTAAATTGATTTTAGCTGCATAGAGAAGCAGAAGGCTCGTGCATAATAAAACACTTCAGCACCCAAACCTCCTCCAGGTTATTAGCATAACAAACCGGTCTAAATAGATGATATTTCCCTGATATGAGACGATAATTGATACAGAGCACTGGTGGGCATGAAGGGAATGAAAGAATCCTTTGTTTTCACCTAAAAAATCCCCCTTTTTTCCCTTTTACTCTGATCCATTATGCCGTCACTTCAACTAATTTGCAGCTCAAAGAGTCACATCAATACACCGCTGTACGAGACAGATGGAAATGGCGGAACAAGCTCCTTGAGTTGTTCTGACTGAAGGTTTGCCCTTTTGTTTCCGGAGAAGGCAAAATAATTTCTCTACGCTCTCACCGTAGACTTCAACACCATTTCCTTTATCCAAACCGCTTGTCCTTTTTTAGGGTCGTGAGGTGCTCCCAGCTGACAGAGGGCGAAGGCAGGGTTCACCCTGAACAGGTCGCCAGTCCATCTCAGGGCTCATATAGAGACAGACAACCATTCATGCTCACATTCACACCTACGGGCAATTTAGAGTTCAATCAACCTGACTGCATGTCTTTGGACTGTGGGAGGAAGCCAGAGAACCCGGAGGTGTCAGGAGTTTGTCACGGTGTGATGCTCAGTCGCAGAGAAACGGGCTGGACTCAATATGAATAATAAAAAACGGTCTTTACTGAGGCAAAAGGTTTCCAAAAAGTAACAAAGTACAAAAAGGGGCAGGCAGGCGGGGTCAGGAATGCAAACTAATCAACACAAGGCACAGGGAGAACAAGGACGACAGAATTAAAGACGAGAATCCAGCGAGAGACGAGGGTAAGACTGGTAGAATATATAGGGGGAACACAGGTGTACGGCATTAGACACTAACGAGACAAGAGTGGCTGAGGGCAGGTGAAGGGAATGAAACAATCAAGGAGACAGGAGACTCAGAACAGAGCCTTATAGGAGGGAACCCACGCCGCCACGGGGAGAACATGCAGACTCCACAGAACCGAACCCGTGGCCCTCCTGCGGTGAGGCGACAGTGCCACGACACCACCGTGCAGCCTCCACACAAAAGGACCGCCCAGACCGGGAACCGAACCCGTGGCCCTCTTGCTGTGAGGCGACAGTGCTAGCCCCTACACCACCGTGAAGCCGATAGAAGAAACCATTGAAGAATATGGTGATAGAAAAACACCATATTCTTTAATTTGGGCACTCTGGTTTCTAGGGGTCAGATCGGTGTCAATAATTACAAATGCAAACCCAAAGATTCACAAATGCGCACAAAACTATTCACAAATATATTCTATTTACAAATGCACACAGAAGGATTTACAAATAAATTAGACTAACAAACGCACGCGAAAAGTTTCACGAATACATTCCAATGCAGGCATAAATAAATTACGATTTGTTTGTTTGTGGATCGCTACACATTTGTGTGTGTTTTGTTTTTTTAGACTCCCCTGCCGTGCATCGATTCAGAAATGCTTTTTTTCCAACATGGACCTATCTGTAGCCAATCAGATGTCGCCCCCCCCCCCCTAAACCACAAAGTTAGTTAAATATTAGTTTGAATGAAGGGTTAAAAATAATTACATTATCTTTTTTTTTTATTCATCGAAAAAATAATCCTCCACCTTAATCGATTTTATTCAAAATAATCATGAGTTGCAGCCCTAGAGTGACGCTTCTCCTAGCGGTTTCCGTTAGCTTGCTAACGGTACAACCTACACGCGGTAATCACGGGGTAGCTCAGACTCTGAAGGTGTCTACGGTCTCTCGGCTTCGCTGGGCGGACAGCCGGTGTGCAGTCACCGGGTCTAATGTCAAGTGTCTAGCGGCATAAGCTGTGGAGCTGCTACCCCATTGTTTCACACGCGTTAGCCACAGAATGTGTGAGGAGGTTTTTGAAGTAAGCTATACTGGTACCTTTGCTGTTGGGGTAATTCATAGTATCATGAGAAGTATACACCCTTTTCTATCCGGCTGTGTTTCGTTCCTTTTGCTTCCTCGCCGCATGCCGCATACACCGCAGCTCTGAGCTTCAGACCTTTTATAGCTCAGCATATGATTGAACATAATGGCCCATTATTTATTTGCCGGTTGAGAGTGAGGCCCTCTGCCAGCATCTTCGGGGGGGATCCCGCCGTGGGCATATGGTCTTGCAGATAGCCGCGCTGGATATTAAGGACTGTGACAGAAGAACATAGGGGGGGAGAGAACATAATGGGGGGAGGGGGGGTGGGAGACAACATACATACGCCTCACCTTGAAAAGGTTGTGGGGTGGGGGGGGCAGTGCCTCATCGGGTTTGGGTCTGAAAGTCTGTTGAACCGACTGGATTAAGGATATAGATTCACGAGTTTTCAATGGTCCCATTATCGAGGAAAAGAGGATTTGCTGGCTGTGTTCTTCCCGCCTGTTGATGCAGGCTGCATTGCCTCCTCATGTGCTTCTAATGTCCGAAATCAGGGTCAACGATCCACAGATCCTCGCTCGGTGGAAAAACGGCTTCATCCGAAGACTTTATGATGCATCGGCATTCTGAGTCCCACGAACGTCGATGCGGTACCGGTCCGCGGCTTGGTTGGAACCGGGCCGCGGAAAAAAAGTGAATAAATAAAGTTTACATTTGTTTTTTTTAATCAGTCGGAAAAATATATTATTTTGAAAAAGGACCGGATCCACCCGTGTGTACGTCTGAGCCGCGTTCAGGAGTCTTAAAGTTCGGGTTTATCGCTGCAGGCGAGTCTCACGCGCCGAACCCTCTGCTGGCGGCACATTTCAGTGACAAAGAATCTTAAAATATATTCAACCTGCTCAATGAATTCTGTCACTTCAGGGAAATGACAACTGTTTTCAAGTTGGCCGATAAAGTCGCTGCTGTGTGGGCGAGTGAACAGCGGAATATTCTACATGTTTCAGACGTTGACCGGGTGGAAGAGGCTTTTAAAAGAGTTTGAGCGGTACTCCAATCACAAAAGACCCGACTGCAAAAGAATAGACCTGCAAACCATTTGTAAACAAACCCACCCGGTGAATCGAGCCCGTCCGAGCTAGAAAAAAATGTGTTGGAGATGCAAATGACGGTGGCCTTAAGGGACATTTCACACAACAACTCTGCCGGTGTTCTAATGACAGCGACCAGAACTCGGTTAGGAGCAACAAACACACGTCTGTGTCGCCGTCTCCATTAGCGGCTCGTTGCAGGTAAACAAGCGCACGGCTCACACTCATTCGGCGTCATGATGAGTTGTAGTTTTGGCACTTTATGCCCTTCGTATAATTGTATGACGTCATATTTATTACGTCATTTATATTGCCGGTCCGTGAAAATAATTCCTGACACGGAACCGGTCCGTGGCTCAAAAAAGGTTGGGGACCTCTGCTTTAAAGGGACAATACTCTATTAAATTCCCTCTTTGTGTTTTTTTTCTGTTCATAGTTGAAGAAACACATATGTTTAAAAAAAAATTTTTTTAATAATGGATGTAACTCCAGAGATATTCACCAAACCGTGTTTGAGCCCAGGCGTGTTGATGTAGTAATCAGCCTGAGTGCATTTGCTGTGTACCAGGTTAGCTTCCAGGGCATCACCACTAAATACATTGGAATCGCATTAGGAAAAAACACTTTCAATATTCATATGGGCAAAATAATAATAAGCTGGAGACTTCACTTCATGATAAATTTGCCGGAACGGATTTACTTTCGGAATAATTTCCACTACCTTTGCTCTTAATCTAAAAATCATAATCGACAGTCTCGGCCGCCGTGGACGTTTCACATATTTTTAGCAGCTGTCAGAAATGATTGAGTTTTTTTTGCACTGTGAACCGAGAATCGTCTTAATGAATTAAAAACGCCACCCTCATTTCTATTTGTAGTATTTCATAAAAAGCAATATATTCGTTCATAGTTGTAGTTACAGGAGTTCATACGGTCATGGAAAACCTGGGAAATGGTTAAAACGGTTAAAAGAAAAAATACCTAAAGTTTTGGAAAAGTCATGGAAATATGTTTTCGTCATATGTGTGTTTACGCTGAGTTTCAAATAATGAATATGCTCAAAATATAAGCCGGCATACGCACATTTTTCGTGCTGCAAGTGAACGCACCTTAACTGAAAAGACATAAGTGTTTATTCTTTTAATCAAACTATTGTCTCTCATTCATTTGTGTCATTTAAAGTTATATCCTGTATGCTTTGGAATCCTCATTGTTAGTTTAAATATTAAATGTTCTCACTTTATTATGTATGCACCGAGATATAAAGAAAATGTCTGGTCATGGAAATTTGGTTTAAAGTCCTGGAAGTCCAGTGGTCAACTTGTGTATGACCCCTGAGTTCTCTACCCGCGCAGAACACACTGTTATTATCCGGTGTCTCAACTCCTGGTAGGTTGACCGTTGACCTCTTTTCAAAGCGGTTTCATCCACACCTGCCTCTGACCGCGAAGCTGCTGGACCGGAGCTGTGGGGGGTCCAGCGGTTCAAGAACAGACTGTTCAGGAACAGACTGTTCAGGAACAGACTGTTCAGGTCCATCGTGTGTCGTAGCATCGGCCTTTCGTCTGGCCAAATGTCACCTGCTTGGAACAGCGCGACATTTCAGGCTTTTTCCCCCCATTTCTTTTCCATTTCATTTCATTGTGTCACTCAATCAATCAGTTTACCTTCTGAAATATCTGCGTGGTTTATACAACGTTCAAAGTATTAATAAATACCCATCACATGCTACTAGCATAGCTGAGGTACGCTTTAAGCTTTTGGGATGACTGTTTTTTTTTAAAGGTTCAGAAGTGAGTAAACGTGTTATTGTCCTTTTCTTGAACTCGTGATAGGGTAAAGAAATACAGAAAAAAACAGACTGTTTACATTTTTAAACTTGGAAATAAAGAGATACACATGACAATTTATTTTAGAAAATGAACAAGGATATCATCACAACATTGTAAAGACTTAACCTTTTTAAAAAACGACCTATTTTTGGAGGTTTCTGCTCGAAATAACATACCCAAACTAAAAAAGTGTGTATCTCTGCAAACACAAAGGCTATTTGAATAATGTTGGTATTATAATAAAGGCAACACATGTGAGCTTAAATATTAATATAAAAGTTACTGGTTAAAAGTAAATAAAGATGAAACACAGCGAAAATAGAAATTTCAGTTTCGCCTAGAAAAAAACCCCTCAATATATTTACTCATGTTTATTAAAATGTTTTACACAGTTTAACCACAATGTCTACATTTCACTTAAATTGGGGGCCAAAGGTTTATTTATCTTCTTTTTCTTTCCTTTTCAAAATATATTTTTTAATATACCATTTTCTTCTCCTTCCTACATTTTCATCACAACGGGGGCAAACCCCCCCAAAAAATGTTTAAACCTGGGGCAGAGCAGACGGGCGATGGGGCCAATTTTGAGTTCGACAGTTTAACTCTGGGTGACTTCGGTCCTGATGAGAGATGGAGAGCGCAAACGAGTTTTGAGCAAAAGGAAGAAAAAATAAATAAATACCAACACGATGAGCCCAGTGGTTACTGGTTAGCCCCTCTCCAGTTTGATATATGGAACAGAGAGCCAATAAGTGTCAGGTCCCACCCACCAGGGAGCCATTGTAACAAGCTCTTAGTGTTTGAGTGGCCATTAGCCGGCTCCTGATCCAGACGGGCAATTTGTTGTGGAATTACAATGTTAAAACGCTATTAACACATCGAAAGGTAGCCTCGTTGTTTTATTATTATTCTTTACGGTATTGTCTCCAAGAGATGGGAGAGGTCCAAGGGCCAAAATTCAATATTCACACTGCAAACATACAATGTGTGCTTTGGAGCCAACGGGTCCTCCAGGAGCTCCAAACACATCTCTTCACCTCCCAAAATGAGAAAATAAATTTTTGATGTGGGAGCTGGTCTGGAGTACACAGTCTCGATTGCCCGTTTGAAATCTCTATCTCTCTATGCTCATTAAGCAGTTTTTTTATTTTAGTTGTATATCTTTCTTAATTCCGCCACCAAAGGAGCACAGCAGAAATGTGTTTTGTAGATTGAGATTCATCTCTCGCGTAAGAGCAGGAGCCAGGGGCGTTAGTAGGATTCGAAGAAGGGGGGGGGGGGGGCAAGCCCCCAGGGGAGCGGTATGGTTGGTTATGTCGGCAATTTTTTGGGGGGGTCCCGAATATCTATTGTTAGACAGAATTTCAGGTTCATAGGGATATTTTCTCATTTGGACTCTATCACTGTGATAAGGATGAACTAGTTCAGTGTCAAATATATCATTCAATGAAAAAAATATAGAATAATATATATTAATGCAAAGAATAGAGAGATGTCCGTAGTTATTTCTTGCATTTCGAATTCTCTCGTTCACACTCTCGCTCAATGGAGACAGTTTCTAACTCTTCTCTTTCATTTGCCTCAAATAAAGCTAAATGTGAGTAGCTAACACTCGTTAATAACTACCGATATATTATATTATATATATATATATAGCAACATTCTGTAACTACCTGGACTTACAGGTCACTCTGTGCATCATTTACTGTGAGCTCACCTCATTGGCTGTCATCCACTTGGCAGAGTGAGACAGCCAGCGCAGCAGCCTCCCCAAGGTCCTAGTGCCCCGAGAATATCGTTAAGTATGATGATGGGCTATTAAATTGTAATTTGAAGGGGGAGAAAACATACAAACCAGAACATACGTACATATGTAGCATGTTAGTTATAAATAACGTGTCCATGTGAGAAACAATAGTTTAATTTAATGACATAAAAAAAAAAAAGGTTCCGCCCCCCAAGAATAGGCCGCACATCAGCCACATTGATCATTAAGGTTCATGAATAGTAGAATCCCTTCTAATGTTTTTTTGCTTCCAGCTGTTTCAGTTGCACATTTGGTTGCTAGCAGCAACCACCGCTGGAGTACTCTCGCAGTTTAACTGACTATTGTGGCAGCTGCCGTTTAGTCAAATACTGACAGCCATCTTTTATTTACTCCCCAAATGCTTTATTGGAGCTCCATCTGTTTTTATTATCGCTGAGTTTTAAAATGTCTGTGATCGGTCTACTGCCAAGCAAGTTAGCTACTACACTAGCAGAGATCCACAGAAGAAAGGTGGAGTTGGATGCAGCTGCTGAGGAGGAGGAGCCGCTCAGCTCCATTACAGCCGGTCAGACTCAGAGACGTGAAGAAATGTACCCGAGCGAAGAAGACTGCAACGCTGGACTTTGACGACACACACACACACACACACACACGCACACACACACACGCACACACACACACACACACACACACACACACACACACACACACAGCGCTCGCAGTCTCTCTCTTTCCCTTTATCTCTTCTCCTCTCTGCTCTCTTTATACATCTCTCCTCTCTCTTACCTTCTCTTTCCCTCTTCTCTCTCTTATCTTCTCTTTCCCTCCTCTCCTCTCTCTCTCTCTTACCTTCTCTTTCCCTCCTCTCTCGCTTACCTTCTCTTGCTCTCTTCTCCTCTCCTCTCTCTTTCCTTCTCTTTCCCTCCTCTCTCTCTTATCTTCTCTTTCCCTCCTCTCCTCTCTCTCTTTTTCCTTCTCTTTCCCTCCTCTCTCTCTTTCCTTCTCTTTCCCTCCTCTCTCTCTTGTCTTCTCTTTCCCTCCTCTCCTCTCTCTCTCTTTCCTTCTCTTTCCCTCCTCTCTCTCTTATCTTCTCTTTCCCTCCTCTCCTCTCTCTCTTTTTCCTTCTCTTTCCCTCCTCTCTCTCTTTCCTTCTCTTGCTCTCTTCTCCTCTCCTCTCTTTCCTTCTCTTTCCCTCCTCTCTCTCTTATCTTCTCTTTCCCTCCTCTCTCTCTTTTTCCTTCTCTTTCCCTCCTCTCTCTCTTACCTTCTCTTGCTCTCTTCTCCTCACCTCTCTTTTTCCTTCTCTTTCCTTCCTCTCCTCTCTCTTTCCTTCTCTTTCCCTCATCTCCTCTCTCTTTCCTTCTCTTTCCCTCCTCTCCTCTCTCTTTCCTTCTCTTTCCCTCCTCTCCTCTCTCTTTCCTTCTCCTTCCTTCCTCACCTCTCTTTTTCCTTCTCTTTCCCTCCTCTCTCTCTTACCTTCTCTTGCTCTCTTCTCCTCTCCTCTCTCTTTCCTTCTCTTTCCCTCCTCTTCTCTCTCTTTCCGTCTCCTTCCTTCCTCTTCTCTCTCTTACCTTCTCTTTCCCTCCTCTATCTCTTACCTTCTCGTTCCCTCCTCCCCTCTCTTTCCTTCTCTTTCCCTCCTCTCTCTCTTACCTTTTCTTGCTCTCTTCTCCTCACCTCTCTTTTTACTTCTCTTTCCCTTCCCTCCTCTCCTCTCTCTTTCCTTCTCTTTCCCTCCTCTCCTCTCTCCTTCTCTTTTCTCTCTCTTTCTTTCCTTCTCTTTACTTCTCTCTCTCACACGCACACACAGCATCTTCATCGTACCCATCAAAGTGAGATGGAAACTCTGTCAAATCTGAGTCATCTCTAAAGCTGTAAATTATCATATTTCATATTAACCCCCCTGTCCTTCCTCACCCCCCCCCCCCTCCTCTCTCCCCCAAGCAACTCATCCTCAAACGTAAAAACTCTCACATCGCTGACATTGTTATGCTTGATTTATGCAGAATGCACACAGCCCTCCTCACTGACTCGCCGTGTCCCGGTACGGGCGCGACCTTTTGGCGACCTCTGCTTCTTAAATACGTCTGAATCTGTTCCTCCTCTGTGACGCAGCGCCGCTGGGTTCATGAGCATCGAACATCGAAAATGGATTTTGACGAGTGTTTCATGTCCGTTCGGTGCCGGCACTTGATTTTTCCGCTGACACCTCTCCAAAGCGTTTATAGTGGCCTCTCTGCATTTAAATGAGGAAGAGGAGGTGTGAAACGTTGCATGTTGAAGTATCACATGCACATCCAAAAATGTCAATTTCACTGTTTGTAACAGTCATGAGAAATGCTGCTTTATCCTACATTCTCTCGGTCTTTGAACGTGTCGTTCAGTTGATTTAGTTTGTTGTTATGTTGGAGGGAATTGCATATTGTGTTATTTTATAGCCAGTGTGATTGTGTAATTACTTGCAGACTAAAGTCATTTCAATTCCATGAGCATCCAGCACTCATAGTCAAAATAGTAAACAAAAATAGGCTTTACCGTGTGATTATTTCATATAGACATTTATTTAACCAGAAAACATGCTAAATTGTGATTTCTATATCGTGAGCAAGATGTTCATTGAAATATTTATGAATTGGATAATTGCAACCCAAAAGACATTGAATGGAAAAGGTAAAGAAAAAGATGAAAGTTATGTTTCCATGTTTAATTGGTGCCAGAATTTCCAAGGACAATGATGATATTGACACGGGAACATTAATTATACAGTTGTGAGAACGTGAGCTGAGAAAAGGGCTTTCACTTCGGTTTAGTATTCTCTCCAGTTACTTGACAGCAATAATTAACACTCAAAACCCCACATTTGCTTTGTTGCTTTTTGACAGGATCAAATTACGTCAACTGATGAAAGACATTCGTGAATCGATGCTCTCGGCTGTCTTTGAAAACACAAGTTGTCGGGAAATCCCAGAAATATTATTGTCGAATACATACTGATAAGAAAATGTGTCAGTTACAATTTTTTATATCGATTATGTCCATCAAAGCTCTGTTTAGTCTTTTCTTTTAAGTTCTTCAGTTTTTAGTTCATTTTGAGTTAATTAATCAATTTGGTAATATACAGATACGTTATAGATAGGACAATTATTACCTTTGCATTCTGCGGAAGGTTATGTTTTGATCGCTGTGTATTTATTTATTTATTTGTATGTGTTTGTGTGTTTGTGTGTTATTCGCATAACTCAAAAAGTATTAAACAGAATCACATGACATTTCGTGGGATGATTGGTTATTATCTGGGGGCCATTTGATTAGATTTTGGGATCGATCGGGTCAAAGGTCAAGGTCAAGGTCATGAAAAGGTCAAAATCTAAAAAATATATAAAATACATAACAGAACAACCATTTCTGTGTCTTATATCTTTGCAGCACATACAGTCCAAATTGTATCAAGTACCACTACATGGTTTTCTTTCTCAATCAATAAATCCAGGCTGATGTTCAAACATAATTCTTTTGTGATGTTTACCACAATATCCGGTATCAAGTTACATCAATTTACAGTTCTCCACACTCTCATGCCAAGTACCAAAAAAGTGGCTGCGGCGAAGGTATGCGCTCGACCGAGTGCCCGTTCTAGTTTATGTAGTTTTTAAGGTGTAACTGCAAAAATATCCACTGAATTCAACTTCATAAATACTAATGTTAGCGTCATTACGTCGTCAGTCTTACACTAAATATCCTTGTAAATGCGAGTCAGTTTTTTTCTCTTCTTTTTGGTATTTTCTTTTTCATAGACCAAATAATAAATGGATTACTTCAGAGATTCAATTCATTAGTTGCAGCTCAAAATGTTTTATTATGTAATTATTTGTCCCAAGTCTAAAGAAGCTTAATTTAAGACATTCGGCTCCATTTTTTTAAGGAATCTAAAGATTCTTCACTGTTGGCTCGGATTGAAAATGTCGTCAACACGCTGACGATGTGCCGTTATTTATTTTAGACTTCTTTTTTCAGTATCCACATCCTGAATGCACTTCTATAAACCTCGGCGGCTGTCATGCCGCCGTGGGAATATTCTCTGTGAATGGGATGCATTGTGGATGTACACACAATACACACCGTGGCCCATTTCCTTTCAGCTCTGTTCTATTCAGTTCCGAGTCCTCTCCCATCATCTCTTTTCATCACATTGGAAATTATTTTGACACCCCTTTGATGGACTTCAGTGTTTTTTTTCTTAAATTATTGTCAGTTTACATGTTAAAATGTAATATATGTACTCATGATTGATTTGATGGAAAATGTCGGTGGGGGGGGGGGGGGGGATTAGGGCTCTGATGTTGGAGATTAAATGTTCGGCGCTGTAACGTTTCAACGTGTAGAGCTCGGTTCTGCCTCGTCTGATTTGGTGCGCCACACATCTTTCATTTTGTGACTGGCGGCTCCGAGACGCTCTCAAAACATCGCAAATCTCTCGACGCTCTAAAAGCTCTGCTGGAATTTTTGCAGCGTGCAGTTTGTGAGTTTCATAAAAGTGGAAGTGCTAATCTCATTCACGGTGCACTTTTACAATGACAGTTTAACCAAGTAACCAAGTTCACTTGATACATATGATCATTACCAGCCCATTAAAGGCAGACGATATGATTTCCTTCTAATAACTATCAGCCACACGCGATAATTACTCAAACTTCTGTGACACCTTCTTCGCTCGTCATGGTTAGTATTCAGACGACTACATAGTTGTTCATAAGTCTGAGAAAACAACCAAAAAATTAATTAATATTGTTTCCCAAGTTTAAGCGTCAGGTACTTTGTTTGTTTGTTGACTACCTAAATATCCCTTTAAATAAATAAACAAGTTGATATTTCTTATATGTTTGACTCAGTGAAAAACAGCCTGGGGTCAAATTGACCCCAAAGAACACCGATGCGTACAAGTTGTGTACAGGACATTGAAAACATATCATCATGTGAATTTCATGTTTTCCTAGTTGTCCCCAATAAATTAAGAAAAGTCAAGAAATATGAAGCAAAAAAAAAAAGATGTCAATCATTTTTTTAGAGACGTTAAATATTGAATGGGGTCAAATTGACCCCAAAGGTAACAGGAGGGCTAACGCAGGAGAGCTTGCGCAAGAAAACACAAGACAATCTGGCAGAGGACAAGTGAAGGTGAAGTGAGGGGACATCAGTAGACAGAGACTAACGAGGGAATGGGCAACAGGTGAGATGGGCATGAGGACCAGGTGAAGGGAATGAGGGATTAACGAGGTGGGCGTGATCAGAGGCAGGTGAGAGAACAGGTGAAGGGAGTTGGACTAACGAGATGGGAAGCAGGATCTGGAATGACATGATAGCTAGTGAGACAGGCAGACAGGATGAAAACAACTCATAAAAGGAAGATCTGGAACTAAACTGTTACAAATACTATTCTGGAGATGCCTCCACGCTATCCGCCGATACCGAGTACGCTACTCCTCATCCTCACCAATACCGTTTTGGCTTCTCCAATCTTTATAATGCGTTGAACACGTGGATCAGCATCTACGACTGTAACGATGTCATCGTCGAGTCCTCGTGTTTAACAGCCTTCACATTGAAACACATCGTATCTGGTATCTCGCTTCAGCATTCAACAGCTGTTTCCTGTGTCGCCCGGTCGTCACTCGGATGCCGACCGCCTTCAGTCACACCAGGAATCAAGCCTCCGAACAAAGTATATCTCCATTTTCCTCCAGCCCCCATTACACAATCCTTTGTATCTGTTTTTTTTTTTTTCAAAGGAGAACAAATGCCCGTCCCACTCATCCATACGTTCCAAAGTGAGCACATCCACTTGTATTTGTGCCTCGGCCTCACCGGTGCCCACTCGCGGCGTAAGCCCTCTGAATTACCCGTCGCCGTCAAAGCACTCTCGACATTCCCGTTAACAAACGATCCGGCGGCGGCGGCGAGAATTTTAATGTGGTTGTCTACCGGCGTCGTCGCTCCTTTTTTAAAATACAGAGCATGTCAGCTCCCCTTGTGCTCGTCACAAAGGCACAAAGCCTCGCACAACAACCACAGGCTGGATGCTTCACACGCGGCTTGTGTCTCTGAGCGAGCGCGCGCGCGCGCGTGTGTGTGTGTGTGTATTTCTTTTTGTGGTCGTGGCAAATCCATGTGCAGCTTTCTTCCAGAGAGAGAGAGAGAGAGAGAGATAAACCAATATGTTCTCGTTTTTATTGTTGTGATGTTTTTTCTTCTTCAAAAAGACAATAAATTAGTTATGTATTTATTTTTACAGTGACTAGCACCCCCCTGTGTTGTATTTAATCATCTAATATATAATATGTCTGATGCTGCGTTCACACTAATCGCGTGAGTTTACTCGCTCGACTATTTGTGACATTCGCTTAATTCGCGCATTAGAGGGGGCGGGGCTTATCTCCGTGGAAACGGTTATCATTTCCGCCATCCACCGTGGAATAAATAACCACTATTTCTGCTTTATACTTGTGGAAATCCCACAAACGTCGGAACATCTAACGCCCTTCTGTTTGGGTTCATAACATTAATATCATATATATAAATATATTTATACATGACATCACCCGTAGGCTCACACAGCTCGGCGACTTTCACCGACTACGTCTGAATGACTGCAGCTTCCAGCGCCACCAGAGCAGCAGCAGTGAGATTCACCAACGGCGGAGCATCTCAACGCTGATTGGCTTTCTAAAAATATGAAATATTTCACTTTGAGGCGAATTTTTCGCGTCAAACGCAACCATTCGCGTCCGTGCATTGACTTTGCATGGGATCTACTCTCGCGAGAAATTCGCAACACTGATGTGAACGCAGCTTTAGTGACAAGTCATCAACCTCCACTGTTATAAACAAATCTAACATGGTGTGGAAGATGTGGAAGCATTTCTCAATCTGTAAAATGAAAAACACATGTTCTAGGTCAAAAGGAGATGGAAGAAGGGAATGAGAGGAGAGGTGAAGGAGGAAATGTGGTAGAGAAAAGGAACAAAGCCTGAGTCTGACAGTGTGTGTGTGTGTGTGTGTGTGATGCTTGTTCAATAGGAGACAGTTACACGGATAAATGCTCATGTGTGACAGTTCAGTTGTTCTTTTGAACACGGTGGTCTTGCGTCTCACCAGCAAAGTGTCAGCAGTGACAAAAAGCACCTGACACCATGAGGCATTAGTTACACCTGATACAACGACACATAGCTTACACCTGATACCACGAGGCATTAGTTGCACCTGATACCACGAGGCATCTTTTACATGTGATACTACGAGGCATCGTATACACCTGATATAACGAGGCATCGTATCCACCTGAGACCACGGGGCATCGTATACACCTGATATAACGAGGCATCGTTTACACCTGATATAACGAGGCATCTTATACACCTGATATAACGAGGCATCGTATACACCTGATATAACGAGGCATCGTATACACCTGATATAACGAGGCATCGTATACACCTGATATAACGAGGCATCTTATACACCTGATATAACGAGGCATCTTATACACCTGATATAACGAGGCATCGTATACACCTGATATAACGAGGCATCGTATACACCTGATATAACGAGGCATCGTATACACCTGATATAACGAGGCATCGTATACACCTGATATAACGAGGCATCGTATACACCTGATATAACGAGGCATCGTATACACCTGATATAACGAGGCATCGTTTACACCTGATATAACGAGGCATCTTATACACCTGATATAACGAGGCATCGTATACACCTGATATAACGAGGCATCTTATACACCTGATATAACGAGGCATCGTATACACCTGATATAACGAGGCATCGTATACACCTGATATAACGAGGCATCGTATACACCTGGTACCACGAGGCATCGTATATACCTGGTACCACGAGGCATCGTATATACCTGATGGATCGAGCCTCGTAGTATCAGGTCTAAACGATGCCTCGATGATTGAGGCATCGTTTACACCTGATACCACGAGGCATTGTTTATACCTGATACACAAGGCATTAGTTACACATGATCTGGTCCCATCAGATCTGTCCCTGGGAAGGCAGCACACTTTCTCTGGCCTGAAAACGTCTTCCATGAGTGTGATGGATGGACATTCATGTCTTTCCCTCTATTTCCATTTGTTCTCCGTTCATCACCTGTGGTCAGGTTGTTCACGCATGCTGCGTTGGATTGGAGCTGAAAAATCTGTAATCACAAACCTGAAATGGTGTGTGTGTGTGTGTGTGTGTGTGTGTGTGTGTGTGTGCGTTAGCCGATGCTGAGTCAAGCATTGTTGCCATCGCTTGCCGAGCATCAAACAATGTTCAATACACAATATCCTGTCTGGTCTTCATCGGCACCAGAGGGAAACGTCTGGCTCTCTGGCGTCTGAGTGCTCCGCCATGTTCTCCCCCCGCTGGTCGCTAACGACGTTTGGCCGCTTGGTGCTGAGCAGGCGGCGCTCGGCGAGCTCATCCGAGCTTCTTCTGATGCCAACAGCTGTCTGCTCTGGATGCCCAATCCCACCACTGTGAATCCTAATTATGAGATAGTATCTCAGAATTTCGATTTAGTATCTCTATCTCATTAGTATGAGATGCTAAATCGAAATTATGAGATAGCATCTCATAGTTATGAGATAGTAAATCAAAGTTTTTCGATAGTATGTCATTATTTTGAGATAGTAAATCTAAATTATTATCTATTCAGCTATAGTCTGTTTTAGCGGGGATGGAGTCTTGAATTAAGGAGTTTAAATGTGCATAAATACGAGTGGAGCCGACAGGAGCCGGAACCGAAGACACTTAAAGACGCGTACGGCGCCTCATTTAGCAGCTATAGGAAAAGAGGAAAAAGCAAACGCCGGAAACCACACGAGCCAATCAGCAGCCAAGAG
Source organism: Pseudoliparis swirei (assembly GCF_029220125.1). Lineage (NCBI taxonomy): Eukaryota > Metazoa > Chordata > Actinopteri > Perciformes > Liparidae > Pseudoliparis > Pseudoliparis swirei. The sequence goes on along the minus strand of NC_079392.1, from coordinate 5,250,968 downwards.
TGGAACTTTGACACAAAGACGACTTTTTTTAAATAAAAGCATCACCTTAATCCAATCCAATAGACCGCTACGATATGTCAACACAGCTTCTCAAAGTAATGAAAAAGAAGGCCGATATTTAACTGGGTAGCATTGATGTATCTTTTGAACTATCTCTTAACTTTTTAAGATTCGCCTTATTTTTTTTAGGTTCATGCTCGAAATAACATACCCAAACTAAAAAGGGTGTATATCTCTGCAGCCACGAAGGCTATTGGAATAATGTTGGTGTCCGACACAATTATGATTATGATATTTTAATGATTATTTCAGTTGCTGTTTGAGTTGTGTTGAAATGGCTTACTGATTATTATAGCCCACGTTGTGTTCTTTAATTTGATGTACAACATCATTATAGTTGCTCATGTTTATTATAATGTTTTACACAGTTTAACCACAATGTCCAAAAGTGCACCCCAATTAGGGGGACACGGGGCTTTTGGCCCAGCGTCCATTGTGTTCATCATCAACGCTTATTATTCTATTATTATGGCCTGCTTTTAATCTTTTTTGTTTATTTATTTGTCTCATTTGTTTTAGTCTGTTCTTTATTGCACCATCCTTTTACTGTGTATTGTACTTTTCTCTTTTAACTCTTGACTTCTTCTTTTATTTTCCCCCTGTTATTGCCAATTAGTTTGAATATACCGTACAACACTTTGTGACACTTTGTCTGGGATAAGTGTGATTAATAAATGAATAAACTTGACTGACTCATTTACTCTCAGGCTGCAGCAGATTGGTCTTTACTGGGACACGGTGGCCTGCCCGAGTACCGAGGCCCCCTGCAGTGAGTGTGAAAAAAATAAACAGATCAGCTGTTAATACACAAGGACCAGCAGCCCCATGTGTCTAATTTGTTTTGTGCAGCTCACAGAGAAAGATAACTTGAGAAGGGGATGCATCAGTCGCCACGAGAGTTATCCAGGGCAGAAGCCTCTGTGTTACGTGCAGGCGGTAAAGTTTTAAGTTTACGGTGTCAATCGTAGTAGTTTTAAAGTCTTTGTCGACGCAGCATAATGTTCATTCAGTAAATTCTAAACCCTTTCAGAGTCAAATAGACTTCAGTGCAGCCTCGCTGTGATTGACGGGTCTCTGCCGCACACCAAGTCATTACCTTCGCATTGAAAATGTGGAAGGTTATGTTTTGATCGCCGTGTATTTATTTATTTGTATGCGTGTTACTCGCATAACTCAAAAAGTTTTAAACCGAATCGCATGAAATTTGGTGGAATGATTGTTTATTATCCGGGGAACATTTGATTAGATTTTGGGATTGATCGGGTCAAAGGTCAAGGTCATGAAAAGGTCAACATCTTCTTGAATCGCATGAAATTTGGTGGGATGATTGGATTTTATCCGGAGACCATTTGATTAGATTTTGGGATCGATCGGGTCAAAGGTCAAGGTCAAGGTCATGAAAAGGTCAACATCTTCTTTTTACCATAGCGTGGTCAATTGTTATCCAATTGGCAACTAATGCCAAAATGTTCATAATGCAATGCCCAATCTTGTGATATGCGAAGCTATGCGCTCTACCGAGTGCCCGTTCTAGTTTAGTCATGTGAGTGTATTACACCGTACAGTATATCTTCAAATTGCACCTTTGAAAACAGCACCGGTGTGTGTAGCTCCGCTCTAATGGATCAAATATAAGAGAATGCACCAAAAACAAACTCTCGACTCGACGGTGTTGTAGCACGATTGTCATTTTGTCCACAACATCCACGACTCCTCGCGTAAATCCACCGTTGTTGCATAGTTATGTCTCTTTTGTGCTGATCCGATGTGTTTGGGAAGTGCTGAGCGGACTCTTTTAAGACGGGGTCAGGCCCGTTATCCAGTGCGCTTCAGATTGTTGTTGGACGTGAACGTCATCAGGTGAGACTTGTGTACAACGCCGAAGGGAGCCGAGTGGAGATGAGCATCAGTTTTGACACAGCAGAGCGTAAAGCAGCGTCTGATGGAGCTCCTCTGGGTCTCATACGAGGAGGTGAACCCTGATGAGATGTAGACTTTGCTTTTATTCTCCTCCTTATAATCTAAGACAATCTTTTTTTCTTCTTTTCATCCTAGTGTGTTAAATTATAATGACATCATTTCCTTTTCCAGACGTAAATGTTCTCAAAGGTTACGTGAAAGAGTTTTTGTTCCGCTATGAGAGCCGTGTGCGTAAGTGTGTGTGTGTGTGTGTGCCTCATCATTGTCTTCGTCATTGATTCAGGGGCAATGAGGATAAAAGAGAAGGTGCTGTTTGTGTCTGTGTCTGTGTGTGTGTGTGTGTGTGTGTGTGTGTGTGCCTCATCATTGTCTTCGTCATTTATTCAGGGGGAATGAGGATAAAAGAAAAGGTGCTGTTTGTGTGTGTGTGTGTATGTGTGTGTGTGTTTGTGCATGTGTGTCTGAGAGTATGTGTGAGTGTGTGTGTGTGTGCGTGTGTGTGAGAGTATGTGTGAGTGTGTGTGTGTGCGTGTGAGTGTGCGTGTGTGTGTGCCTATGTGTGAGTGGTGTATGTGTGAGTCTGAGAGTGTGTGTGTGTGCCTCATCATTGTCTTCGTCATTGATTCAGGGGGAATGAGAGAAAAGAAAAGGTGCTGGGTGTGCGCGTCTGTGTGTGTGAGCGAGTGTGAGAGTGTGTGTGCGTGAGTGTGTGTGAGAGAGAGAGAGAGAGAGATTTGATTTGTGTGCACATCTGCGTCTGAATGTATGTGTGCATCTGAATGTATGTGTGTCTGTGTGAATGTGTGTGTGTGTATGTGTGTGTGCGCTCTTGACTGAGAGGTCCTTCCCGTGATGCGGTGCCATTTCCCTTTAACGCCTGATTGGTCGGCGGCTGCCTCTGCTGGCGGCGTGGCGGCGCCGCTCACTCCAGGAGGGCTTTCAGTCGGGCTGGTCCGTCTGCCGCTCTCTGCAGAAACATTCATTGTGTGATTCCTGAGATAGATAGATAGATAGATATATACTTTATTAATCCCCAAGGGGAAATTTGTCGTCACAGTAGCAGCACCAATAAACTAAACACATGAGAATAAAATATAAATATTAAATATTAAAAAAACAGGGATAAAAGATATAGATGTATACAAGTAAAATATAAAATACAAAATGAAGTATAAAATGAAACATCTATGTATATATATATACACACACACAAATATAATACAATGACTGTGCAAAGCATCCAAAGTAAAATATAAAATACAAAATAAAATATATGTATATATATATATATACACAACACATATGCATACACAATATAATACTAATGACCATAAATTGTGATGCTCCCAGGCGTACGTTGCTCTCTTTCTCTCAGAGGCGCATACAACATATGCAACACACACACACACACACACACACATATTCAAAGGCATATAAATCAGCACTAATTTGCAGTCTTTGAACACTAGACTAATCTGGTTTGAAACACTCTAGACTAATTAACACAAGATGAACCAACCTCACTTGCCATTTGACCACCTGTACTTCATCTCACACACACACACACAGAAAAAAACAAATAGGAGTCGGCAGTAAAATAGAGAAATCACTTCAAATTCAGCGTCCGTACTGTTATTTCTCCCTCTTGGGCCACAACGAGGATGTAACGGCCTCTCCGACGGCTACACTGTGGTTCATATTTAGCTGCCGTTTCTTCTGCCGTACGACGTTTTGGGTTTTGTTCGGCGGCGTGTCGATTAGTTTGAGGAGGTGTGCAGCACGGCGGGGGAAGTGGGTACACTGCTATCACAGCTTCCAATATGTCAAAAGTAATTAGGCTGATCGGAGTGTGTGTGTACCCTATTATGCAGAGAGAGGTGTGTGTGTGTGTGTGTGTGCTGCGCACCGTTAATGAGACTGATGAGTGTGCACTCTAATAAGCCCCGAGTACACCTCTTCTCTTTTTAATACGGGAGAATTCACGAGGCATGTTTTCAGATATGGTTTTGGTTCTGCTGTGCCTCGTGTACTCCTTGTAATTGTACAACGTTTTTTTTAAAGACAATCGGACAATAAGTTGTCGATCGGAAGGAAATTTGTCAGCAAATAGATAATGAAAAAGACTTTCCACACCCAAAAAAAGGACATAGTATGAGCATTTCCTTGGTTTAGCTGACCCAAAACAGACATACGCTTATACATTTCCATAAGAAGCGTTCTTCAAAGCGCTCCATGTTTACAGATTCTGTTCAGTAATAAACATAAACGGCAGGGATCCAATTATTTAGGAAGCGATCACTTTTCTTTTCCCATGGCTCTGGATACAGGGACCAACCACAATCATATAATTCAATTTGATCCAAACCCCAATTACATACAATGTTGAGCTCCACAAAACACTGTTTCTGTCACGGATGTGTGTGTGTGTGTGTGTGTGTGTGTGTGGGGGGGGGGGGGGGGGGTTGAACATAGACATTCTGGTTGAAAGCAACGAAACACTAGAGATTAAACCAGGGTTCGTACAGTCGTGGAAAACCTGGAAAGGTCATGGAATTTGTAAATAGTTATTTTCAGTCCTGGGAAAAAAAATCCCAAAGGTTTTTGGAAAAGTCATGGAAATGTTTTATTTTTCATATGTGCATTTCCGCCGAGTTTTAAATAATGAATATGCTTTTAAAAGAATGGCGCTCAAAATATAAGCCGGCATAGTCTCACATTTTTCGCGCTGCAAGCGAACGCACCTTAACTGAAAAGACATAAATGTTTAATCTTTTGATCAAATTATTGTCTCATTCATTTGCTTCATTTAAGGTATGAACTGCATGCTTTGGAATTCTCATTGTTGGTTAAAATACGATATTTTCTCACTTTTTAATATGCACCGAAATAAATAAAAATTTGGGTCATGGAAATTTGCTGAAAAGTCATGGAAATCCATTGGTCAAAAATGTCTATGAACCCTTTTAAACACACAGGGAATCTACAACGGGTAACAAAGAGAGGAATTAATGACGCTAACATATGTTATGTGTCGATTTACAGTTTTGCAGACAGGAAGTTTTCCTCCCTTTGTGGGGAAGATTGAAGGATTTAATGCTTGCTGTTATTCCGCATGGAGACGTGCCACGTGTTCTTGTTTTGAGTCCTATCTTTGTACGTGACAGTGCTTTTAATGATGGGTTCTCTCATGGACGAGTAACGGCTCTGTGATTTTCATTGTTCCGAGCAGACGCGGTTCTGCGTCTCCTCGGTGCCTCTTTAATCTGTGCGGCGCCGTGATCGTATTCTGTAGAGAAACGAGCCCGCCTTGAATTCTCTGTGTTGTTGCTCATTAGAGAAGAGATCAGAGCCAGAGTTGGTGTTTACAAGATGCCAGGGCCATCTGATGGGTTTTTTATGAACAGTTGAGGCTTTAACCTCCAAAATTGACCAACGGGGAATATATTTTATGGGGACGATTGCGAGCAGCTTGCGATATTTGAGTCGCGTTGTCTTTTCTGTCGATGGAAGCATGGCTCCGGTTTCATTTTGTGCGCGTATGGTCAAGTTCAAGCAATTGATTTTGGCATTGCTGTATTCGCAGATGATTTACAGGAAACTGGAGCTTTTATTAGGACACATGACACAATTTCTATCAATTCCCTGCTGCATCCCCTCCCAAAATATCACACTATCATAAACACACCCCTTTTTATAGCTTTGTCTTTGAGTGATATGTTGTTGTGTGACATTTTCTTTCCATTTTCCCGAGTGCAAAGCCTCTTCATGGGGAATGCAACCATATTCCTCTTCTACATCAAGGGAAACCAATATTTTGTTCTCATTCAAATTTGCAATCACTCAGAATATTCAGCTCATCTTTCCTGTCTCCACCCTGTTCATAACTTGCCCGTTTCGAGTAGTTTGAAATGATCGCTCGGCCTCCGGTGTTGTTGATTGCAGCTTTCTCGAGAACCTCTCACTCGCCTCCTCTAGCAATGTCATGAACATGAGTATGTTTATCACTCGGTTGCAAAAATCTCACACAAACATTGACAGAAAGTTCTAAGAAGCACTCGACAATGTATTTCCTCGGATCCTCAGCATTACACCGGAAGTATGAAGTCGACCGGTGAACGGAAAAAGTCAAAGAGCAGCCAGAAAAAGACTCCAGGATACAATATATTTTTAGTCTCATTGAGATTTAAAGAAATAGATTAGTCAACAAAAGTTAGTTGGAGCCCATAAAAAAAGATCAGCCATTTGGTTTCATATTTTCATTCATTTATTCAATAAGAAGTTTTTTTTTTAACGTGCACATTACTCTCTCTGCACTTGGTCCTAATGTTCAAGCTGTGAACAGTATGTAATTACATACAATGATGAATCACAGAGGTCTCCCAAGAGTTCCTGGGCATTGTGGTGCAATCAATTTTCAATAAACCTATTACAAGCAAAGCTACTATTGTATGCTAAAAGTGCCTGAGAATATGCTTTTAATACCCTGTTCTTGAAATATAAATATGCTATGTTGGAGTATGGCACCGCACAGCCATTGTTCTATTCTTCAAGCAAAGCCCTGAATCAAATCCTGTCCTCTTTGCTGCAAAGTATAGCTTGTAAGACCACATGAGCTGTTCCAACCTCCCTTCTGTCAACATTGCGGATTTCTCTCGATATTAGCATTTTTCTTTTAAGCCTCGTCTTTTTTTTTAAACCCAAACTTCAAAGACCTCTGAACAGGCAAAATATGCAAGGCGGAAATAAACTTGGTCTATATTCTGCTGAGGATTGGTGTTTGAATATCTTTGTTGACAACATGCCACTAAAAGCACTGAAGCTACAAATTAGATGGGGACAATTGTCACCGTCTGAATAAGCTTTGGTCCAAAACTTTTGACAGACGACCGCATTTTTGTGCGACGAGCGTTTTCATTTTCACAAATGACCTTCTCTCTCATCGCGGGAGAGCTGAAAAACCGGGTTTTGCTGTAATTAGGCTCGCTCGCTGACAAGCAAAAGAAGCACCCAAGGTAGAGGGTGAGATAAAAGTCAGGGAGGTAGAGTGAAGGAGAGGATGAAGGTGGGGAGGAGGAGGAGGAGGGAGATAATGAGAGGCAGGGTGACAGATTGAAAGAGTGCCAGAGAAGGAGAGCATGTCAAGAATCAAGGGGCTTGTTTGCCTGTGGCTTCCTCGTGGTGTGATGTCGTTGAATCTTCTCACCGTGTTTTATTACCAAGCACTATGTGTTATAAGGTTTGCATCGTCAGCATTACCGCTTACTTATATTGGCCTGAGCGTCTCAGCCTGTAAACTCGCTGTACATTTAGCAGACAGTAGCTTACCCAAGTAACGTATGTAGAGTTAAGAAACCACATGAGAAAAAGGCTGCTAAAAAATAACAGATTTCTGTGTGGTTCAAACATCATTTTGGTGGCGAAAACATAATTATTTTAATCGTCTCAGGAGAAGTAGCATGTCATGCATCTTTTAAAGATTGCCATCCTACATTTTAGAAATAATTCCAACACATTTGCATGGAAATGACAGCATAATTCATATTTTAGCTCATGAAATTTCTCTCATTTTCAAATGTTCCAGTCTGCATTGCTTTGCATATACCAGACAGAAGTATGCAACAACATAGTCTTGAGTTGCTCATATAGCAAAAAATGTCTGCATCAACACAGTAGATGGTGAAATATGAAGTGTTTTACTTTTACAATTAATGTTGCCATCTGTTTTTTTGGTTGCTGTCAAGTCATCTAGCATTCATCTGTGTTGCCATCTGAGAGAGAACATTTTAACTTAGCGATGGAGTATGCACAATGATGTTGGTGTGTCCACTTGCTGTCAATGGGTCAGGTTATTATTTAGGGTGACCAGATTTGAGTTTGTGAAAAAGAGGACACTTCGTCGCCGGGGGGGGGGAGTGTCTAGCATGCCGCACCATGACCATGTTTAATGCATACAAATGTCACAAATAAAATGACTAAAATGACACATGACTATATGAACATCTATTTATTGAACTTTAACAAAACTGCAAAGTGCAAATGTAAAACAAACCTTTTTTGTGGCATTTAGTCCAGCGCTTCTTTAATGTGTCTTGTCCATATAAAAAAAGATGTCATATGCTATAAACAATGCAACTAGTGGAGGCGGCAAGGTGCTCCGTGTTGCCAGATTGGAGATGGTGAAGTATCGTACCAAAGGCTCAAAATGGTCGTATTTGGAGGATAATTATCGTGTATCTGGCAACCCTGAGATCGGTCGACCAATGACTGTTCTCTATACCGTCAGAGCTCGCGCAAGAAGGTGGAACGTAAGGGAGATACCATTTCCAAAACGTGTAAGGGCGTAATAACTAGTTTGTGAAAACCCAGAGAAACACAAATATCCGACGAAGCAAAATCCCGGACGTTTTTGGAATCCCTGCCGGACGCATTTTTTAGGTCTCAAAAAGAGGACATGTCCGGGGAAACGAGGACGTCTGGTCAGCCTAGTTATTGTCGCGGATAGAGCTGAAAATGTAGGTTCAGGTGGGGACATGTAGTCATTAGTGGCACCCAGATCAGCTGTGTGCCACCTAAACACATTCACATGATACAATCACTATTGCTGCCACTGACTGATTTCACCTGAACGTAGTTGTGCGTTGTTGCGTTAATTGCTTTTAGTCGCTCACTACTTTTACTCTTCCGGTCTGCCCTCTATTACAAACTGCAAATGCTCCTGCTAACTTCCTTCTGCTGCTAACTGTAACAGCTGTTAAAGCCAGATTTTGGTTTATGTCTGTTATTGCTATTCCTGACTCCTAAAGACCCTCTGTTGCTAACTGCTGATGCTGCTGCTAACGACCCTCTGTTTAGGGTGACCAGACGTCCTCTTTTCCCCGGACATGTCCTCTTTATGAGACCTAAAAAATGCGTCCTGCAGCGATTCCAAAAACGTCCGGGATTTTGCTTCGTCGGATATTTGTGTTTCTCTGGGTCTTTCACAAACTAGTATTTACCCCTTACAAGTTTTGGAAATGGTATCTCCCTTACGTTCCACCTTCTTGCGCGAGCTCTGACGGTATAGAGAACAGTCGTTGGTCGACCGATCTCAGGGTTGCCAGAAACACGATAATTATCCTCCAAATACGACCATTTTGAGCCTTTGGTACGATACTTCACCATCTCCAATCTGGCAACACTGAGCACCTTGCCGCCTCCACTAGTTGCATTGTTGTTTGTGCGGCGTGCTATACACAAACTCAAATCTAGTCACCCTACCTCTGTTGCTAAATGCTAATGCTGCCAATCACTTTATGTACTTTATATCCTGTAGTAAGTGATATGCTCGTATGTGCATTGAATGATAGCGTTTGGCTTTGACACTTTCCAATATGAGATGCTGACCAAGCAGGAAACACTTAACATATTTTGAGTTTATGGTTGTATAACTTTTGTTGACAGTAAAGCAGCATTTTATAAATATGAACGACCTGAATCACTATCCAGGGCTAAAGTCGGTGTGTCTCAGCAGACTGTGAATTAAACTCATACCTCCCTCTCTTTTACCTCCCTCCTTGTCTCTCGTTCTGTCTGACAGAGACCGTGATGGATACCAGGACAGCGACAGCTGAGCTCGGCTGGATATCGTTCCCCGCCAACGGAGTAAGAACAACGTGGAGAGGTGTAACGTGCCCGTGTGCAGGCGTACGGATGTGTATACGGTGTACCCTGGGGAAACCAGTTTGAGTTCACTTTGCAGTGCTCTAATATGGAGTCTGTCAAAATCCTAATTATAGTTGCAAGGTGACACCAATTATCCACTTTTGATGCAGAAGACAATTCATTCCACTGGATCAGAGAGATGAAGCTTACAAGAGTCAGCAAGAGAGACACTAATAGAACATATGAAATACAATAGAATGACATAGAATGGTGTGATCCACCCCTTGTTGAACTCCTTGGCTTATTTAAAATCGTGACTTGGCTACTAGCCGGTTACAATAGTGTGGTCCCTGTGTGTGTGTGTGTGTGAGGTGAGCGGCTCTAATTGTGATGAATGGTTGTCCCTCTTCAGAAAGGAACACGGTAGTGGGAAGAATAAAAAGTAAATGAGGGAGGGGATTGGGGAGGCAGGAAGAGAGAGAGGGAGAAAATGAGGAGGGAAGAGAAAGTTTAATTTGTGTCAGGTCTTGGTAAACCCATTAATCACTTTGGCCTCCCTTCTCATCCATACCCCCGCCCGTCTTCTCACACACACACACAGATTCAGGTGCCGACTGGAACCGAAAATGGTTCTTCAGAGTGATGTCATACAAGAACCATTATTGGTTTCACAAAGAACCTTTCAAACCAGGGTTCTTTAAAGAGCATTTTCCATAAATAGTTCTTTAAAGAACCATATACCCGGTAGTTGTCTCAAAGAACCTTAAAAAAATGGTTCTTCAAGGCACCATATTTGTGGTTCCACAAAGAACCTTTCAAACCAGGGTTCTTTAAAGACCAATTTCCTTAAATAATTCTTTAACCCTTGTGTTGCCTTAGGGTCATTTTGACCCGAATCAATATTACACCCTCCCCCCGCCTTAGCATTAATTTGACCCCATTCAATGTTTAATGTAGTCAACAAACAAACATAAAGTGCCTCACACTTAAACTTGGAAAACAATATTAATTCTAATAATTTTCTGGAGGTTTTAATTGCTGGCGTCAAATTGAACCCAAAGGGTAAAATATGTTAGTAAATATAAAGGTAACAGGAGGGTGAAACATTGAATCGGGTCAAAATGACCCAAAGGCAACACAAGGGTTAAAGAACCTATAAAGGTGTCTCAAAGAACCTTCAATAAATGGTTCTTGAAGGCACTATATGTGTGGATCCACAAAGAACCTTTCAAACCAAGGTTCTTTAAATAACTATTTCCTGAAAGAGTTCTTCAAATAATCTATACAGGTATCTCAAAGAACCTTAAAAAATGGTTCTTTAAGGCACCATAACTGGTTCCACATAGAACCTTTCAAACCAAGGTTCTTTAAAGAACCATTTCCAGAAAGTTTTCTTCAAAGTACCTATAAAGGTGCCTTAAAGAACCTTAAAAATGGTTCTTTAAGGCACCATTACTGGTTCCACATAGAACTTTTCAAACCAGGGTTCTTTAAAGAACCATTTGCTTAAATAGTTCTTTAAAGAACCTATAAAGGCGTCTCAAAGAACCTTAAAAAATGGTTCTTCAAGGCACCATATTTGTGGTTCCACAAAGAACCTTTCAAACCAGGGTTCTTTAAAGAGCAATTTCCTTAAATAATTCTTTAAAGAACCTATAAAGGTGTCTCAAAGAACCTTTAAAAAATGGTTCTTCAAGGCACCATATGTGTGGTTCCACAAAGAACCTTTCAAACCAAGGTTCTTTAAAGAACTATTTCCTTAAAGAGTTCTTCAAATAATCTATACAGGTATCTCAAAGAACCTTAAAAAATGGTTCTTTAAGGCACCATTACTGGTTCCACATAGAACCTTTCAAACCAGGGTTCTTTAAAGAACCATTTCCAGAAAGTTTTCTTCAAAGAACCTATAAAGGTGCCTTAAAGAACATTAAAAATGGTTCTTTAAGGCACCATTACTGGTTCCACATAGAACTTTTCAAACCAGGGTTCTTTAAAGAACCATTTCCATAAAGAGTTCTTCAAAGAACCTATAAAGGTGCCTCAAAGAAACTTTAAAAATGGTTCTTTAAGGCACCATTTCTGGTTCCACAAAGAACCGTTCAAACCAGGGTTCTTTAAAGAACCATTTCCTTAAATAGTTATTTAAAGAACCTATAAAGGTGTCTCAAAGAACCTTCAAAAAATGGTTCTTTAAGGGACCACTTCTGGTTCCACAAAGAACTTTTCAAACCTTCTTTAAAGAACCATTTCCTGAACCCATTTAAGAACCATTATGTTTCTGTGTGCACCCTCTCACACGTTTCCCCAGTGGGAGGAGGTGAGCGGCTACGACGAGAACCTCAACACCATCAGGACGTACCAGGTGTGCAACGTGTTCGAGCCCAGCCAGAACAACTGGCTGCTCACCACGTACATCGACCGGCGGGCGGCGCAGCGCATCTACGTGGAGATCCGCTTCACGGTGCGCGACTGCGCCTCCATCCCCAGCGTCTTGGGCTCCTGCAAAGAGACGTTCAACCTGTACTACCTGGAGACCGAAAGGACGCTGTCTCAGGGCAACAAAGGGGTGGAGTACTGGGCCAACGCCCCCTTTCTGAAGGTAATGAGTCCAGAAAAGAAGCAACGATTTTAATGGCAATCTCAATGTAAAACAACAAGAAAGACACCATGACTTTATTTTTTATCAGGGTTCGTACGGTCATGGAAAACCTGGAAAAGTCATGGCATTTTAAAATGGTCACTTCCAGGCCTGGAAAAGTCATGGAAAAAACTTAAATCATAAAAGTTTTGGAAAAGTCATGGACATTTTTTGTAATCACATGTTCATTTACGCCGAGTTTGAAATAATTAATAGGATTTTTAAAGAAAGACGCTCAAAATATAAGCCGGCGTACACTCTCAATACGCAACATTTTGTACATTTTTCATGTTTATACCGAAATTTCAGTTTGGTCATGGACATTTGGTTTAAAGTCATGGAAAAGTCCTGGAAATCCATCGATCAAAATGTGTATGAACCCTGTTTTGTTTGTTAAATTTAAAATGGGAATGCTAAATGTTTGGTACACATGGGCCTAATCAGTCCACCCTGGAGAAAATGTAGGCCAGAGGCTAGACATCCGACACCTGTGCTAATTCAGAATATAGGATTTAAGAACATGTACAAATATTTTTCACAGAATTTTAACCAGGATTTTGTCTTTCCTTACCTATAGAAAGTCGGCATTTTGTAGATGCATTGTTTTTACAGGAAAGCGAAAGAAAAACTAAAAGAAATTGTCAATAGTCCAGAAGCGGAACAACAAATACAGATTTTATTTTAAAAGAAGTCTCTAAGGTTTATACTTCCTCCATGTGTTAGAATGGAACGCTTCCTGATTGGATGTGTGTTTTTTTCCCGGTTCTCTTTGGTATTAATTCTTCCCTGCGTAATGTAATTTACACAGCCATATGTGTTTCCTGCTTTTTTCGATTAACCAAATGGAATCAAGTGTGTGTGTAGTTTCACACCTCTTGATGAATCGGAGTGTTGGAAACCATCCAAGTGTTGGAAATCTCCTAAAGCGGCCTCCTATGGTGCCGTATCATCAAGGTTCATTTGGGGGTAAAAAAAGCTCATTATGACTAAATGTATACAGTATGTGGTCATAAGGGAAGTATCAATACAGCAGACGCAAACATTACCGAGTCAATCTAAGTTAGGAACCAAGGAAGAAAGCAAAGAATTAGTTTTTTTCTTCTTTTTTTAATGTATCCTGCTTTCTTTTTGCCGTTCCAATCCTTTCCATTCTGTCAGGTGGACACCATCGCGGCGGATGAGAGTTTCTCCCAGGTTGATTTCGGGGGACGGTTGATGAAGGTGAACACGGAAATTCGCAGTTTCGGGCCGTTGTCCAAAGGCAGAGGCTTCCACTTGGCCTTCCAGGATCTCGGCGCTTGCATGTCCCTGCTGGCCGTCCGAGTGTTCTACAAGAAATGCCCCAGTGTGGTGCAAAACTTTGCTTTTTTCCCAGAGGTATGGACACAGAAGTAATGAATAATAATAATAATACATTTCATTTCTATCGCACGGTAGAGCGCATACCTTCGCATATCACAAGATTGGGCATTGAATTATGAACATTTTGGCATTAGTTGCATGCCAATTGGATAAAAATTGACCGTGCTATGGTAAAAAGAAGATTTTGACCTATCCATGACCTTGACCTTTGACCCGATCGATCCCAAAATCTAATCAAATGGTCCCCGGATAATAACCAATCATCCCACCAAATTTCATGCGATTCGGTTTAAAACTTTTTTTGTTATGCGAATAACACGCATACAAATAAATAAATAAATACACGGCGATCAAAACATAACCTTCCGCATTTTCAATGCGAAGGTAAATATCCTAAGAGCTATGCAATAAAAATAACTAAAATTACAATTAAAAACAAACGATAAAAGCAAATAAGAGTGTAGTGGTATATAAAAATACAAGTAAACTTAACTAAAATGTTGGACACTAATTTGGCTTTTGCATTTACATGAAAAAGGAAATGGACGATGTTTTTTGGAAAATATTCTCATTGAAGACACACTGGAATACAAAATGTGTATTTTAAATAACGGACATCGTTTTACGGGCACGTGAACCCACAATTTGAGAACATTTTTACATCAAAATATTCAGACACTTTAACATAAATACTCTGCTCTTTGTGAACATCGTATTTTCCCTCTTCACATATCACAAGCTGCTTAACGAGAAAATCACCACTTTAAACAAAGTCCTATTAACGCTGATCCACACGTGGATACAGACTTCCCCAAGTGTATATCATTGGTATGATTGTGATTCTGTGCAGACGCTGACCGGAGCAGAGTCCACCTCATTAGTGATCGCCAGAGGAAGTTGTATCCCCAATGCCGAGGAGGTGGACGTGCCCATAAAGCTCTACTGTAACGGAGACGGGGAGTGGATGGTTCCCATCGGCAGCTGCAGCTGCAAGGCGGGTTACCAACCGGACAGCGGCAACGTGTGCCGAGGTAAAGCTGCGCCGCGGAGCGCCATCGTTGGCTGTTATTATTCTCCTTTTATTTAAAACCCCGCTCTGATGACCTCGCTGCGGAAAAACACGGTTGCATGCCACACACACACACACACACACACACACACACAATTTCATATTGTTTTGCAGGCACGAGCCAATGAGCCGGGTTTGACTGCAAATCAATATCCAGCAAACAAGCCGACATGTTTCTAATAAACCATAGCAAACAGCCAATATCTCACAAAGCATACAACAACAACAACAACAACAACAAGGGATAGCCAAGCATGCTAGAATCAAACACATACTTTAATTTGATGTAAAATGTCTGCATGATACAAATATGGTTTTGGAATTCTCTTGAGAACAAAACTTTTGCATATCAATTCTCTTTTTTTACCATTCACGATGAAACAATCTGCCATATTTAAGTGCTGGCCTGCTATAATGCTATATAGCACTATAATGTAAAATAGGAGTCAATTATGTTGAAAATGCGATTGTTTTCATTTTGTTTAAGTGTGTTATGGATAATATAATGCATGTATATGTTTTCAGAAGTATTTTTGATGGTATGTATTCGTGGAATCAGACTTGCGGGGGAACGTGGAACGGAAATAGCTCCTCGGACTCATTTACCTCCTTTTTATATCTGGCCTCATTCCCCATTTCCTCTCCGAAGAAGTACCCATCATTTCTTCTTCTGCCTGGAGAGTCTCATCCATTTAGTGTGCGTGTGTGTGTGTGTGTGTGTGTGTGTGTGTCTGTGTGTGTGATGTATGTACATATGGTGAAATGATAAGTGAGGCCGCTTCATCCCGTGTTAATTACTTTAGCGTGTTGCAGCCAGATTAGTCTCCTGCAAATTAGTCCTGAACTGCCAGAGAGTGTCGACAAGATAGAGAGGGGCATCAGGGAGGAGGGAAGGGAGGGAGGGAGGGAGGAGGAAGGAGGAAGGAAGGAAGGGAGGAAGGAAGGAAGGGAGGGAGGAGGAAGGAAGGAAGGGAGGAAGGAAGGGAGGAAGGAAGGAAGGAAGGAAGGAGGAAGAAAGGAAGGAGGGAGGGGAGGAAGGAAGGAGGAGGGAGGGGAGGAAGGAGGGAGGAGGGAGGAAGAAAGAGATAAAGACAGAAAGAAAGGGAGGGAGGGAGGAAGAAAGAGAGAGAGAAAGACAGAACAAAAGGGAGAGAGGAAGAGAGAAAGACAAAATGGAACAAAGAAAGGGAGGGAGGGAGGAAGAAAGAGAGAGAGAGTGAAAGTAAGAAAGGGAGGGAGGGAGGAAGGAGAAAAAGAAGAAAGAAATACAGGAGGAAAGGAAGGGAAGGGAAAGGGAGGATAGAAGTCAAACACAGAGCTCTCTGGAGAGTTGGACTGACAAGAAAGTAAAAATAAAAAAAAAGGACAGACCAAGGACAGGAAGGTAAAGACTGATGGATAAAAGAGAGAGAACACAGAAGGGAGTGATGGAGATAGAGATATTCCACGTTAGCGCTGCCGTTGGTCTCAGCTTCTCTGTTTTAGACAGAACTTCTTCTCCTTCATCTTAATATCTGCGTTTATAACGTGAGCCAGAAAAAGATTCATGGGAGACGCCGATGATTAAATCTGACGATATCACCGAGCCGTTGATCTGCGGGAGGAACGACGGCAGAAAGCTTCCTGGGAATGTTTCCGTTCATCTCCATAAAAGACGTTGAGCTTGTAATTGTCGCTCTTGAAAAGCCGAACGAGAAAACGAGATATGGAGAAGTATTTTATTACAATAACAGGTTTCATATCAGCCGATGCCTCGAATACATTTTATATTCATCACGGTATTAAAATGCTTTTTTAAACTTGAAAATGACGTCAAAGGGGATTCACAACCTGGAATATGAGAGCAGAAAAAAGAATATCTAATTTAATATATAAATTTAAAAAATCTAATTTAAAACGGCACCTAAATATATATATATTAGCAAGTGTAACGGGGGAGTGGGGGAGGGTGCCCTATGCTGATGTTAGTGTTTCTGGGGATCGGTCTAATTGCTGGTAATAAGATGATTAGCACACGTCTTCTTCTTCGTGTCCCTAAAAGTTGTGTTCACTGAGGTCTGTTTGATTTTTTTTAAATTAATAAAAAGTGGTGTTTTTAGCTACTCAACTGTTTCTATTCCTTTCTTTCAATCATTTTATTTAAAGTTTTTACAAGCTACACCAGACAATCAAAAACAACAACGAATAAATAAAAATTACATAACAACCAACTATACGAACAATCAGACAAGGAAGAAAAAGAAAGAAAGAAAGAAAAATGTAAATATGTTTCTATTCCTAAACGACCGTCAGTGATTGGTTGGAAACAGCTGCGTCCGTGTTGGGATCGGTTTGTTTGTACGTCACTTATGAACATTGTATTAAAGTTTCTAGATCTCCCGACAGAGAAAAGTTTCCTTTATCGTTTATATTGCCCAGCCCAACTTTAAAAATCCATACGGGACGCGCGGCAAAGACAGTCTTGGAAGTTCCCACGTTCCTCGTGTGTTTGAACGCGACGTCGTGGGACAGAGTCAACAACAACTTGGCAGGAAAGTGGACCGACTATTGGAACAGATGGTTTGTGTGTGTCCGTGCCTGTGTGTGTGTGTGTGTGTGTGTTTATTTTGCGCCAAACCAGCATATTGTGCAAAACTGGCTCAACGGGATAAGCAGTGTGTGTAAAGTAAACATATGTAAATAGACCCTCAGCCCCACCAGCGGTACACAAACTACCCCCTCGCCGTGGAGCTCTTAGAGTTTTGGAAATCAGCAGAATTTCACCAAAGACCCCCACCACACACACACACACACACACACACACACACACACACACACACGTGCAGGTCTTAAATATTTGATGAGTGAGTCTGTATGCCAGCGTTTGACCGTTGTTCTCCACACGGGCACAGAAGACAACAGAATGAATAATCCTTTCCCCTCTCTCTCTCTCTCCGTCTCCTTTTTTAACTCGTCCATTCTCTCGTTCGCCGGACCGCTGGATGCTTTTATTATCGCTCCAATATTTGGGGCATTTTCTTCCATTTTTTCGTGACGGCTTTTCCGTCTCGTGGCATTTTCTTTCATTGTCGTTTATTCCATCCACAACAAATATGCTTCCATAAAACTACACAAATTATTCTTTTTCCATGAACTGATATTCAGTATAATTTTTTTTAAATATTTCTTTTTAAACTAATACCTCTAGAATGGTGCTCTTCAAACAGTTGATGTTAAACAGTGCTACACTATTGTGTACCAGAGGCGTATTTTAATCAATGTTTTTAATTTAATTTTTACTGTTGTTGTCGTCTCGAGTATTTTTCATTCAGTCTGTGAATATATGCAGAAAAGAAAAAAAACATCTAAAATATTTTTCAGAATGTCAATTTTTCTGGACGTATTCCAAACGTGCGCTATAGTGGAGCACGGAGGCTCCGGAGACCGCACACTTTGGTCCTCCTTTCCTTTCCTTGATGGAGGAAGCACAGAGCCACTCCTTCAAGAGGCAAATTCAATCAGAGCATTTTGCTAAAAAGGAACCTCAATTATAAAAAAAAAAGCTTCCCGTGGCTTCAGCTTTACAACGATTCACCGTAAACGGACTGATCCCGGATCAGGGGGATTGGTTCTCCGTCTGCACACATCTATTTGAACCTTTAATTGGAAAAGTGCTTCACCTGTCCCCAAATTCCTGATCGTTGCCGACCTTTATGATACTTTTGATGCAACATATGTGTATAGTGTTTATCATTTTTATTGTTGTTTATTTGTTACGCCCTTGGTGTGTAACGGCCAGGTGGATAATCAAATTACGTTAGTAAACATATCGGAGGCAGATAGCCACTTTGTCAGATTTTTTTTTATTCTATAAAAATGGTACATATTGTTCTTGTTTAACAAGATTCACATTGAGTGTTTGTAGTTTAAAATCCAGAGACACAAAGTGAGAGAGAGGGGGAGAGAGAGAGAGAGAGAGGGAGAGAGAGAGAGGAGAGAGAGAGGGAGAGAGAGAGAGAGGGAGAGAGAGGGAGAGAGGAGGGAGAGAGAGAGAGAGAGAGGGGGAGAGAGAGGGGGAGAGAGGGAGAGAGAGAGAGAGGAGAGAGAGAGAGAGGGGAGAGGGAGAGAGAGAGAGGGAGAGAGAGAGGGAGGGAGAGAGGGAGAGAGAGAGAGGGAGAGAGGGAGGGAGGGAGAGAGAGGGGAGAGAGAGGGGGAGAGAGAGAGAGAGAGAGAGGGAGGGAGAGAGAGGGAGGGAGAGAGAGAGGGGGAGAGAGGAGAGAGGGAGAGAGAGACCTCTAACGGAGAGAGCGAGGGAGCAAGACTCGTTGCCATGGTGACGCCCCGTGCATATGAGCGAGGGTTGTTGAATAAATGACCTCGACGAGCCGGATTACAAATTTAAATAGATCTTCTTTTAAAAGGTGCAAATCATTGGAGCTCCTGGAGAGACGACTTCAAAGAAAGGTCTGAATATGAAGGAAGTTAACGGGAAGGGAGGGCGAGGAGGGAGGAGCGAAGGTGTGTCTGGGAGAAACATATAGCCGAAGAGAATTTGAATCTGCGAGATAAAATAATGGATTGAATTTCAACCCGTCCGTACGCACACTTTTCCGTTCTCTGCCCTTTCACAGCTTTTTTAAAAAACTTTTTCGACGAAATATATTTTGGACTCCATTTATATGACAGTTGAGAGACGACAGGAGAGAAATGGATCAAACTGGTGACGCTGCAGCTCGTGGTCGGCATCCTGAACCCTGAAGCTGCAGCTGCACCCCACAGATTTGGACTATTGACATTGACTAGATCGCCTATTAAAGTCCATCCTGGAGAGGGATCCTCCTCTGTTGCTCTTATGAAGGGTTCTTCACCTTTTTTTCCCCGTAATTTTTTTTCTTCTTCTATTTCTTGGGAGTTTTTCCTAATCCGATGTGAGGTCAAAGGTCAGGGATGTGCTGTGTACAGATAGAAAAGCCAGCAAATGTGCAATTTGTGATATTGGGCGATATAAAATAAACTGAATTGAAATTAAAGTTGCTCGGTTGAGGTAATCAGTAATCGGCAATCGGTTGCTGTTTTTTAGTTTTTTTAGAGCAATATTATTATTCCCTTGAAGTCTTTCAGGTGTACAAAAGTCTTAATATCCACTCTCATTTGGCTTCGTGTTTTGGACTCTCCCAACTCCCGAGGGAAATATCCGACTCTAGCTCGTAAACACTCGTCTAGGTTCACCGGCGAGTCGCTCGCGGTCGTACTGTTAGAACGCACGGGGCCCCTGGAGCTGAGCGTGGGGATTGGATCCCGCTTATTGGTTCAGCTCCTCATCGATACTCTTATTGGTTCTGTTTGACTATTTTGTGTGTGGGGGGGGGGGGGGGGGGGAGAATCAATAAGCAATGTTGAAATAACTCGCCATCGTTCGCTATGCTGTGTCAATGCCGACAACACATGGAAATGCCTCAATAAACGGATCAAATACACAATGTTCTCAGCAGCGAAGGGTTAAATAAAGGTGAGACTGAACCAGAAACAGTCAAATTTTTAGCCAGACAGAGAAACGATGAGGAGGAAGTTGATAGTTACTACGAGCTTGATGGCGTCCTGCAACACGATTCAATTCAGTTTATTTTATATCGCCCAATATCACAAATTACGAATTTAGACGGCTTTACAGTCTCGTGGCATTTTCTTTCATTGTCGTTTATTCCATCCACAACAAATATGCTTCCATAAAACTACACAAATTATTATTTTTCCATGAACTGATATTAAGTATAATTTTTTTTAAATATTTCTTTTTAAACTAATACCTCTAGAATGGTGCTCTTCAAACAGTTGATGTTAAACAGTGCTACACTATTGTGTACCAGAGGCGTATTTTAATCAATGTTTTTTATTTTATTTTTACTGTTGTTGTCGTCTCGAGTATTTTTCATTCGGTCTGTGAATCTATGCAGCAAAAAAAAAAAAGCATCGAAAATATTTTTCAGAATGTCCATTTTTCTGGACGTATTCCAAACGTGCGCTATAGTGGAGCACGGAGGCTCCGGAGACCGCACACGTTGGTCCTCCTTTCCTTTCCTTGATGAAGGAAGCACAGAGCCACTCCTTCAAGAGGCAAATTCAATCAGAGCATTTTGCTAAAAAGGAACCTCAATTATAAAAAAAAAGAAGCTTCCCGTGGCTTCAGCTTTACAACGATTCACCGTAAACGGACTGATCCCGGATCAGGGGGATTGGTTCTCCGTCTGCACACATCTATTTTGAACCTTTAATTGGAAACGTGCTGCACCTGTCCCCAAATTCCCGATCGTTGCCGACCTTTATGATACTTTTGATGCAACATATGTGTATAGTGTTTATCATTTTTATTGTTGTTTATTTGTTACGCCCTTGGTGTGTAACGGCCAGGTGGATAATCAAATTACGTTAGTAAACATATCGGAGGCAGATAGCCACTTTGTCAGATTTTTTTTTATTCTATAAAAATGGTACATATTGTTCTTGTAACATTGAGTGTTTGTAGTTTAAAATCCAGAGACACAAAGTGAGAGAGAGGGGGAGAGAGAGAGAGAGAGAGAGAGGGGGAGAGGGAGAGAGAGAGAGAGGGAGAAAGAGAGAGGGGAGAGAGGGAGAGGAGGAGAGAGAGAGAGAGAAGAGAGAGGGGTGAGAGGGAGAGAGAGAGAGAGGGAGAAAGAGAGAAAGGGAGAGGAGAGAGATAGAGAGGAGATAGAGAGGGAGGGAGAGAGAGGAGAGAGAGAGAGGAGAGAGGAGGAGGGAGGAGAGAGAGGGAGAGAGAGAGAGGGGAGGGAGAGGGAGAGAGAGGGGGAGAGAGAGGAAGAGAGGGAGAGAGAGCGAGAGGGGGAGAAAGAGAGAGGGGGGGAGAGAGAGACCTCTAACGGAGAGAGCGAGGGAGCAAGACTCGTTGCCATGGTGACGCCCCGTGCATATGAGCGAGGGTTGTTGAATAAATGACCTCGACGAGCCGGATTACAAATTTAAATAGATCTTCTTTTAAAAGGTGCAAATCATTGGAGCTCCTGGAGAGACGACTTCAAAGAAAGGTCTGAATATGAAGGAAGTTAACGGGAAGGGAGGGCGAGGAGGAGGCGAAGGTGTGTCTGGGAGAAACATATAGTCAAGAGAATTTGAATCTACGAGATAAAATAATGGATTGAATTTCAACCCGTCCGTACGCACACTTTTCCGTTCTCTGCCCTTTCACAGCTTTTAAAAACTTTTCGACGAAATATATTTTGGACTCCATTTATATGACAGTTGAGAGACGACAGGAGAGAAATGGATCAAACTGGTGACGCTGCAGCTCGTGGTCGGCATCCTGAACCCTGAAGCTGCAGCTGCACCCCACAGATTTGGACTATTGACATTGACTAGATCGCCTATTAAAGTCCATCCTGGAGAGGATCCTCCTCTGTTGCTCTTATGAAGGGTTCTTCACCTTTTTTTCCCCGTAATTTTTTTTCTTCTTCTATTTCTTGGGAGTTTTTCCTAATCCGATGTGAGGTCAAAGGTCAGGGATGTGCTGTGTACAGATAGAAAAGCCAGCAAATGTGCAATTTGTGATATTGGGCGATATAAAATAAACTGAATTGAAATTAAAGTTGCTCGGTTGAGGTAATCAGTAATCGGCAATCGGTTGCTGTTTTTTAGTTTTTTTAGAGCAATATTATTATTCCCTTGAAGTCTTTCAGGTGTACAAAAGTCTTAATATCCACTCTCATTTGGCTTCGTGTTTTGGACTCTCCCAACTCCCGAGGGAAATATCCGACTCTAGCTCGTAAACACTCGTCTAGGTTCACCGGCGAGTCGCTCGCGGTCGTACTGTTAGAACGCACGGGGCCCCTGGAGCTGAGCGTGGGGATTGGATCCCGCTTATTGGTTCAGCTCCTCATCGATACTCTTATTGGTTCTGTTTGACTATTTTGTGGGGGGGGTGAAGAATCAATAAGCAATGTTGAAATAACTCGCCATCGTTCGCTATGCTGTGTCAATGCCGACAACACATGGAAATGCCTCAATAAACGGATCAAATACACAATGTTCTCAGCAGCGAAGGGTTAAATAAAGGTGAGACTGAACCAGAAACAGTCAAATTTTTAGCCAGACAGAGAAACGATGAGGAGGAAGTTGATAGTTACTACGAGCTTGATGGCGTCCTGCAACACGATTCAATTCAGTTTATTTTATATCGCCCAATATCACAAATTACGAATTTAGACGGCTTTACAGTCTGTACGCACACGACATCCCTGACCTTTGACCTCACATCGGATCAGGAAAAACTCCCAAGAAATGGAAAGAAGAAAAAAAATTCACGGGGGGAAAAAAAAGTGAAGAACCCTTCAGGCGAGCAACAGAGGAGGATCCCTCTCCAGGATGGAGAGAACAATAGATGTCATGTGACCAGAATGAAGCGTTACAGAGTTATAACACATTCAGTGAACATGACAGAGTGTGTGAATAGTTCGTAGTAGGCGTGGACCACGATCCAGACCTCCACGATCCATGAGACAGGTGGAGGTAGAGAGGGGGGGAGGGGCATCAGACACAGCCAGGTCCAATGAGACGTGGAGTCTCGAAGACTCCGGGGGAGTGGATGTGGACTCGTTTCTTCCAGCTCTGTGGTTCACGAACAATGAAATATGCAGAAAAAAAACAAGTGAAAAAAAAAGGGGCCAGAGCACAGCATCCGCCATACGTCAACGTTAAAACACGAGCGTCAGGAATAAACGAGACGGCGTTCCAGGAACGGGAACACAGAAGGCGTGGTGTTGAGAGGGAAGAATTAACAAACTGTATTTTCTTTTGTTCCCCTTTTCTTATTATTAATTTCTCGGTCCTCTCTCTGGTCAGCGTGTCTTTGGTTCGTCTCGGTCGCCCGACCCCGAAACCCTTTCAACGTTCGATGAAGTGACACTCGGAGGCTCTCAGCTCGCCGGCAATCCGTCTCATTTACCTCTTCCCCTCCGTTCGAGTTCATCCTCCGGGCTCTAGTTTGCGTACGGACTCTCGGGAAAGCCTTCGTCCTCCTCCTCATCCTCCTCCTCCTCGTCTCCCGCCGCCATAAATCTGTGTGAAAATTTGCATTTTTGGGTCTTAAAGCATCTGAAGAAGCATCTCCGAGATGAAGGGAACATTCATTACAGGCGAGTAGGGCTGCAACCATGGACGGATTAAGAAACCACGGGCCCCTGGGCCTGGACGTGTCAAGGCCCCCCCCCCCACCCGCAAAAAAAATGAAGTAAAAAAAAAAAATTTGAAATTTTTATTTATTTTTAATATCAATTTTTTTTTAAACATCGCTAACAAAACAGTCCGTATGGAACAACGATACCGGAGCTGAGCAGACAACATAACGCGAATTATATGACCATGACATGAATGACTTAAGCCTAGCATATACCGGCTATGGCGCATCGTGTCACATCTATGTGTACAGATTGTAAAGCACTCCGAGACAAATTTGTAATTTGTGAAATTGGGCTATACAAATAAACTGAATTGAATTGAATCATATCAATACAAAGTTAACTAGAATGGGCACTCGGTAGAGCGCATACCTTCGCATATCACAAGCTTGGGCATTGAATTATGAACATTTTGGCATTAGTTGCATGCCAATTGGACAAAAATGTATCGTGCTATGGTAAAAAAAAAGATGTTGACCTTTCCATGACCTTGACCTTGACCTTTGACCCGATTGATCCCAAAATCTAATCAAATGGTCCCTGGTTAATAACCAATCATCCCACCAAATGTCATGCGATCCAAGAAGATTTGACCTGTTCATGACCTTTGACCTTGACCTTTGACCCGATTGATCCCAAAATCTAATCAACTGGTCCCCGGATAATAACCAATCATCCCACCAAATTTCATGCGATTTGGTTCAATACTTTTTGAGTTCTGCGAATAACACGCATACAAATAAATAAATAAATAAATAAATACACGGCGATTAAAACATAACCTTCCGCATTTTCAATGCGAAGGTAATAACAGCTACTTCACGCAGAGGCTCTAGCTTAGGGGCCCCCTGAGCTCATGGGCCCCTGGTGCCGGTAGGCTCGTTCGGTAATCCATCCCTCAGTAGGACTATTGGGGCCTTGTTACTGACATGAATGACTTAAGCCCAGCATATACCGGCTACGGCGCATCGTGTCATATCATCATATTCATATCAATACAATGTTAATCACAGCGACGTCACACGCGGAGGCTCAGGCCCAGGGGCCCCCTGAGCTCATGGGCCCCTGGGCCTGGGCCCGGTAGGCCAGTTGGTTAATCCATCCCTGGCTGCAACTAACGATTATTTTGATAATCGATTAATCTGTTGATTATTTTTTCGATTAATCGATTAATCGGATTTTAATTTTTTTTTAATTTTCAACCCTTTATTCAAAACAGGGTTCGTACGGTCATGGAAAACCTGGAAAAGTCATGGAGTTTTTAAATGGCTATTTCTAGGCCTAGAAAAGTAATTAATTAGTCATTTTTGGAAAAGTAATGCAAATTTGTTATATTCAAATATTAATTTAAACGGAATATATACGGTATGCTTTGGAATTCTCATTGTTCGTTTAAATACAACATCTTCTCACTTGTTCATGTATACACCGAGTTTTCACAAAATGTTTAATCATGGAAATTTGGTTTACATTCCTGGAAAGGTCCTGGAGATCCACTGGTCATGTGGATGAACCCTGTTCACTGGTCAGCATGTGGATGAACCCTGTTCATTGGTCATGTGTATGAACCCTGTCATAAACAGACTGACAGCGGTTTATTCTCCTGAGTTGGCTATTTATGGGTTCAACGCCTCATACGGTGAGGGGGCGGGGCTTATCTCCGTTGCCTTTCTCCGTGGAAAAATATTGTCCGCCATCCGCCACGGAAAAATAACCACTTTTCTACGTTATACTGCTTGTGGAAATGCCACACACGTGGTAACATCTAGCACCCTGGTGTCTGGATTCATGACATCACCCGTAGGCGCACTCAGCTCCGTGAATGTCACTCCGACGACGTAAATGACTTCCGCTTCCAGCGTCACGAGGGCAGCAGCAGCCAATTAGATTCACTAACGGAGGAGCAGCTCAGCGCTGATTGGCTCTCACAACGCAACATTATGGTCTGTCCTCTCTCCGCTCCGCTCTGGTTTCTCCTGCGCCGCTCTGCGCTCAACTCAACTTTTTTTATACTCCGCGATTTATTGAGCGCCGTAATAATCGCGCGACACAACGAATCGATAATGAAATTCGTTGCCAACTATTTTAATAATCGATTTTTATCGATTTTATCGATTCGTTGTTGCAGCCCTACAGGCGAGGAAGAAGCTCGAGATTAATCGAACC
The DNA here is from genome assembly GCF_029220125.1 of Pseudoliparis swirei. Classification (NCBI taxonomy): domain Eukaryota; kingdom Metazoa; phylum Chordata; class Actinopteri; order Perciformes; family Liparidae; genus Pseudoliparis; species Pseudoliparis swirei. The sequence goes on along the minus strand of NC_079392.1, from coordinate 5,224,927 downwards.
TGGAAACGACATGAAAAAACTCATTTGGGTTTTCTCCCTCAGACTTTTTGGCACAGCTTTAATTTATGTCTCATTCTGCTTTCTATTTTACTTGTTGTCATAATTACCTTTGCATTGAAAATGCGGAATTTTATGTTTTGATCGCCGTGCATTTATTTATTTATTTGTATTCGTGTTACTCGCATAACTCAAAAAGTATTAAACCGAATCGCATGAAATTTGGTGGGATGATTGCTTATTATCCGGGGGCCATTTGCTTAGATTTTGGGATCGATTGGGTCAAAGGTCAATGTCAAGGTCATGAAAAGGTCAACATCTTTTTACCATAGCACGGTCAATTTGTGTCCAATTGGCATGCAACTAATGGCAAAATGTTCATAATGCCCAATCTTGTGATATGCGAAGGTATGCGCTCTACCGAGTGCCCGTTCTAGTTTTGATTGTGTTTTTCAAAAAGGCGCTTGTGTTAATTAAAAGCAGGTGTCCACTGGGAGGCAGCGTGCTCTCACTCTTAATGTGATATATTTAACTTTAAGGTGTTTGACCAATGTTGCATTTAATTTGTTCAGTGGATCATTTTTTTTAAACGCTTTTGCTTCTAAACTAGACGGAGGAGGTTTATTTCTAACGTGTGAGTCACACAGTTGGCTGTGAGGTGGCTGTGCATCTTCACAAATTAGAGCTATTATCATAATGCCTCAGACAAGAAAACGCATTACGAAGTAATCTAGCCTGAGTAGATGAGCGGTTGCTGTTTCTTGTTTGTTTTTCTACTCGAGCTTTAAACGGAAATTGATTGATTTTCAAGCTTTTTCTCCTGAAAGCTGTGTTTTTTATTCATTATTTGTAAACTGTTTAGGCTCGAAAAACAGTTATTGTGATCTGGAGAGACCCTCGAGAGAAAAAAGGTGAAATAAATATTACCAGAAAACCTCCTTGAGGCAAGAGAGACACGAGTGTAATTTATCCGCCGCACTTTTACTAACAGTGGAGACGGATGGATACGTTGAATCGAAAACACACGATAAGCCGCGTTTGTGACATTTATATTCAGACAAAGGTCTAGTTACAGAAAGAATGAATGCCAAAAAATGAAAAATTCTACTTTCAGCAGAGCAGCTGGGTATGATGCACATGTGAAGGTAGGTCTGTGTCTTTATTGGCAAGAAGAAAAAAGGTTTTGATAACAAATTTTGCCTTTGTAAGTTAATTAATTGTTAGTTTTGCTGATGAAACTAGAATTTGTTGCTGCAAATCAAAAACTTTTCCCCTCAAAATAAAAACTTTTTCCCTCCAAAATAAAAACTTTTGCTCTCTAAAAAAAACTTTTGCTCTCAAAATGAAATAAAAAAATATGCTCACTAAATAAAAACGTTTGCCCTAAAAATAAAAACATTTGCTCTAAAAATAAAAAGTTCTTTTAAAATAAAAACATTTGCTCTCAAAATATTATTTTTTTATCTAAAAATAAAAACGTTTGCTTTAAAAATAAAAACTTTTGATCTAAAAAATAAAAACTTTTGATCTAAAAACAACAACTTTTGCTCCCAATTAAAAACGTTGGCTCTCAAAATTAAAACTTTTGATCTAAAAATAAAAACTTTTGCTCAAAAAATAAAAATGTTGGCTCTCAAAATAAAAACTTTTGCTCAAAAAATAAAAATGTTGGCTCTCAAAATAAAAACTTGATCTAAAAATAAAAACTTTTGCTCAAAAAATAATAACCATTGCTCTCAAAATAAAAAAATATGCTCTCTAAATAAAAACATTTGCCCTCAATGGAAAACGTTTGCCCTCAAAATAATAAACTTGTCTTTTAAAATAAAAACGTTTACTCTCAAAATAAAAACTTTTGATCTAAGAATAAAAACTTTTGCTTTCAAAATAAAAACTTTTGCTCTCAAAATAAAAACATTTGCTCTCAAAATAAAAACAATATGCTCTCTAAATAAAAACGTTTGCTCTCAATTGAAAACCTTTGACCTCAAAATAAAAATGTTGCTCTCAAAATAAAAACATAAGCTAATTCTAGTATCATCAGCAAAACTAACAATTAATCTACTTACAAACAAGAAATTGACTCTCGAAACCTTTTTTTATTTGTTTGCGTCATAAAAACACAAATCTACCTTCATAAACCCACATGGGGGGAACATCTCAGGAACGTTGTGCTCCCGGTCTAAACCCACAGGAAGTGATGTGTGCACCGGCAGTTCTGAGAAGAAAGTGCAGTAATAGTGATGAGTCAGACCTTTTTAAAGTATTTCCTTTTTTTTAATTCTGCTCATTCCCTGAAGAGTTCCCCAAAAAGAGGAAGCAACGCAGAGCGCCGAGTTAAAGCGGACGCTAGCGTTCCGAAGCTCAGACGGCGTGAGGTTATTGCGCAACAGATGGGCGTTAAATGCACACGCTCCGCTGGAGATGGCTATAAAGCCTCCGATCTCTTGTGGAATTGGGGAAAGCGGTTCTTCCTCAGAGACCTGCTGGCGTCTACGTTTAATGGCCTGGAAGGGCGAGGAAGGGCGAGGAAGGGCCTTCACACAGCCTGCTGAACACCGGAGAGCAGACGCAGCCTCCGTTACGGTGGAGTGGAGTTCCGTCGCTGTTATCCCAGATGGGGGAATCTTGATTTGCCATCAGGTGCACAAGATGCAGAACAAAAGATGAAAACAACAACAACTAGAATGGGCACTCGGTAGAGCGCATACCTTCGCATATCACAAGATTGGGCATTGAATTATGAACATTTTGGCATTAGTTGCATGCCAATTGGATAAAAATGTACCATGCTATGGTAAAAAGAAGATTTTGACCTATCCATGACCTTGACCTTTGACCCGATTGATCCCAAAATCTAATCAAATGGTCCCCGTATAATAACCAATCATCCCACCAAATTTCATGCGATTCAAGAAGATGTTGACCTTTCCATGACCTTGACCTTTGACCCGATCGATCCCAAAATCTAACCAAATGGTCCCCGGATAATAACCAATCATCCCACCAAATTTCATGCGATTCGGTTTAAAACTTTTTTTGTTATGCTAGTAACACGCATACAAATAAATAAATAAATACACGGCGATCAAAACATAACCTTCCGCATTTTCAATGCGAAGGAAACAACAACAACATGTTTCATGCTCCCGTCCATAAAGGTTCACACAAGCATGCTGTACGCTCAGAACCAGATGCTTTTTTTCATGACAACTAACCCTTATTTTGATCATCTGTTCATCTTGGAATTTTTTTCCCTGATTATTTAGTTCACCGTAAATATCGTTAGTGAAAGATTCTCATTCAGATTTTCGGGATCACATACGTGTCATTTGACGGTTACACGTATACGCTCTCGTCCTACATACATGTACTTTACATCTATTTTAAAAAAGACATTGAAGACAACGAAATAGCAACATGTATGAACACTAACAACAACAACAACAGTGGCAATGAATTGGGGATGTTGGTGCAGGTGGATGTGCTTCATGTCACCAAGAACAATGACATTAATATGAATAAGTATAAACAACTCTGACCCAGTTAAGAAATAACCAGAGAAATTAAACTCATCGCCGGTGGAGATAATCAGTGTGACACTGTGGACACACTCCACATGTGTGTTTGTGTGTGTCTTGTTGAGGTAATAATAATAATAAAAATAATAATAATGTATTTAATTCATATAACGCTTATGAAGACACTTTCATCACATAATTAAAACATCCTAAACAAGAGTCACTAAAATGACCATAAAACCCATAAATGAAAACAATGAGAACATAGAGCACACGATCACAGATTAAAAGTAGTTCTGAACAGGAACTATTTATATTACTTTATTTTGAAGAAGTTGTAAACATTCTAAAAATTTAAATAAAGTGTTTTTGAAAGAAAAATCAAAAATGTAATCTCTCTCCATCTCTCTCTCTCTCTTGTTCTCTCTCGCTCTCTCTCTCTCTCTCTTCTCTCTCATTCTCTCTCTCTCTATCTTTCTTTCTCGCTTGCTCTCTCTTATTGTCGCTCTCTCGCTTTCTCTCTCTCTCTCGCTCTTTCTCGCTCTTAACTCTCTCGCTCTCTTGCTGGCTCTATCTCTCCCACTCCCCTCTCTCTCTCTCATTCTCTCTTGTTCTCTCTCTCTCATTCTCTCTTGTTCTCTCTCTCTCGCTCTCTATCTTTCTTTCTCGCTTGCTCTCTCTTATTGTCGCTCTCTCGCTTTCCCTCTCTCTCTCGCTCTTAAATATCTCGCTCTCTTGCTCGCGCTCTCTCTCTCCCACTCCCCTCTCATTCTCTCTTGTTCTCTCTCTTGTTCTCTCTCTCTCGCTCTCTCTCTTTCTTTCTCGCTTGCTCTCTCTCATTGCCGCTCTCTCTCTCTCTCTCCCCCCTCTCTCTCTCTCCATCCCTCTAGCCTGCCCTCAGGGCACCTTCAAGTCCTTCCAGGGGGTGGGGCTGTGCCAGCAGTGTCCGCTCAACAGCCGCTCCACCATCGAGGCCGCCACGGTGTGCGGCTGCCGCGCCGGCTACTACCGCGGCGACATGGACAAGGCGGGGGACGTGTGCACCAGTGAGTCCAGCAAGCGCACACAAAACACACAAACACACATGCCATAATGGGGGGGGGCGAGGCCGGTTCAGCGACATCACCGACGATCCAATAGATCTCAATATTGAATTAAAGGCCAATACCTGCTTTTGATTTATTATTCCGACGCTTTAATTGTTCATGCGCCTCCGTTCGGAGCCGGCGCGCCCGCAATGTTCCCGGCTCTCGTTCGGGGATTTGGGGAGCGAGTAAGTAATAACGCTGCCGCGCTCCTCGGGCTCTCCGCTGGCGTGAATATGTGTCGAGTGTGTCAACGAGGCGATATTGCCATGCGAGGCGCGGAGTCTGGAAGAGAAGAGGGAAAAAACCGCTGCCTCTCCTTTTCCGCAGAGAGATGGTGTAAGTAGGTTGAGACATGAATCATTTTGGACTGTCTCTGTAGCTCGTCTCAAACTGTGAGTGTGTGTGTGTGTGTGTGTCTGGGTTTGTTCATGCACTGGTGACCTGAATAAAAACTTCATATTTCGTCGAGGCTATAAAAAGCTCCGGCTCATTCACGGGCGGATATGTTTTGGACTTTTTTACATTTCATGAATGAATTTGCAACATACTGCCAGAAGAATAAACAAAAAGTAACTGGAAATAACTGGAAAAACATGTGCAATATTAATTATGACGGTGAATATTGGCATGGATTGGCTAAAAATGATATAATGACAGCGTGTTTGGTTATTAGCCAGAATTAAGACATTAGGATTAACAACGGGGCCCCTCAGGGACCACATTCGGCCCTTTCCTTTATTTCAGCCACACGTTGAAGCCCAGACACGACTAGTTTGGAATTATTTTTATTTTTATTGATCTCTCTTTGTTAACTAAATACTATAGTCCTACTTCTTCCACACAGTTTGGATGAAATCGGGGAAATGTGGGTTTATGCAAATTATTTTAAAAATTACGCTACCGTTCAAAAGTTTGACAATTTTGTGTTTTCCATGAAAACTCTCACTTTTATTTCTCAAATTAATTGCAAAATGAATAGAAAATATAGTCAAGACATTGGCAAGGTTAGAAACAATGATTATTATTTTAAATATTAATGTTGTAGTTCAAACTTGTGGCTTAAAGGAAGGCCAGTTTTATAGCTTCTCTCACCAGCATAACTGTTTTCAGCTGCGCTCACATAAAAAGGGTTTTCAACGGTTTTCTACCCCTCCGTTAGTCTTCTAAGGCGATAACACAATGTACCACTAGAACACTGGAGATGGGCCTCTATACAACTATGTAGAGACTTCATTAAACACCAGAGAATAGTAATTTACTACATTCACTATGTAGAGAGAGTAATTCTGATTAATGTAATGTTATCTTCAACGGAAAAAAACAGTGCTTTTTTCTGAATAATAAGGATATTTCTAAGTGACCTCAAACTTTTGAGCGGTAGTGTAAATATTAGAATAGAAATTATGATTCTTATGCCGCATTCACAACAAAAGCGTTGGGAATTGTGAGTCTACGGGTGATTTTATGTATAAATATATATATATATATGATATTAATGTTATGAAGCCAAACAAACAAAAAATAAACAAACACGAGGGCGTTTGATGTTCCGACATTTGTGGGACGTCCTCAACACGTATAAAGCAGAAATAGTGGTTATTTATTCCATGGTGGAATATTCACAACGGTTTAGGTGTGAACGCAGCTTTAATGTGAACTTCAGAGCATCTTTGATTTAACCCTTGTGTTGCCTTCGGGTCATTTTGACCCGATTCAATATTTAACCATCCTGTCGCCTTCGGGTCAATTTGACCCGATTCAATGTTTAATGTCGGTGTTCTTTCGGGAGTCAACAAACAAACATAAAGTACCTCACACTTAAACTTGGAAAACAATATTAATTCTAATAATTTTCTGGAGATTTTAATAGCTGGGGTCATATTGACCTCAAGGGTAAAATATGTTAGTAAATATAAAGGTAACAGGAGGGTTAAACATTGAATCGGGTCATATTGACCCAAAGGCGACAGGAGGGTGAAACATTGAATCGGGTCAAATTGACCCGAAGGCAACACAAGGGTTAAAGGACTCAAAGATTAGAGGGACGAAAAAGAGATATCTTGTATTTTATACAAGGGGCATTAAGTGACTGCTCGTCATCTATTTTTCATTCTTTCTGTTTTTATTGGGGACTGCAAAAAAAAGTTAACTTTAACTGTTTTCACTTCCTCGTGTTTTGGGGTAAACTCCTGGACTCACTTCCTGCCACACATCTGTGTCGGGTCACCGGACCCGATTACGCACCTGAAGCCGATGTTTTGAGGCACTCTTACTCCAGTTTGATTGACATCTTCCTCTCCACTCCATATGAATTCAAACCAAGAGCTCAAATGCATCCGAGGGGAAGTGTGAACACATAATGAGAGTCATACAGAATTCGATGTTGTTTATAATGATCCATGATAACAACATCCATATGGGAAAATACATTATGTCATTTGGTCAGTCGGTACGGAAAGTATTCAGACCCCTTTAAGATGTTCACTCTTTGTTTCATTGCATCCATTTGCTAAAATCAAAAAAGTTCATTTTATTTCTCATTAATGTTCACTCACAGAAAAAAACTAATGTTGACATTTTTCCAAATAGATTAAAAAAGAAGGGTGCTTCTACTCAATACTGAGCAAAGGGTCTGAATACTTATGACCATGTGATATTTCAGTTTTTCTTTTTTAATAAATTTGTGCAAATTTATACATTTCTGTTTTTTTCTGTCAAAATGGGTTTCATAGTGAACATTAATGAGAAATAAAATGAACTTTTTTGATTTTAGCAAATGGCTGCAATGAAACAAAGAGTGAACATTTAAAGGGGTCTGAATACTTTCCATACCCACTGTATGTATTCCAGTTCAGAGGAATTAAAGGTGGTATTATCATTATATATTCGTATATTTTCGGGGCTACATGCTGCAATATTTACAATTTGTTGTTGTTTTTTCTCCGTTATTTGCAATCAAACCATCTCAATAATGACCCTGTGTTGCAGTATATCACAGAGGGAACATAAAGGGTTTTTACCTCAGTGGTTATGGAACAATTTCTGAGTTTTTCCTATTCTGACAACAGAGGAATGGCATGAAAAGCCTCAGCTCGACCGAGCGGCAGCAGCATGTCCTCAAATTGATGCTGACGGATGAAAGAAATCTACTTTCCCCGAGAAAAGGTGCCGAGCGTCGAGTCGCTTGGCCGACGCAGCTTTGTGAATTAACTTAGTGCGTTCAGTTCAAGGGCGAAAAAAACCAAATCGAGCCACGAGTTTTGTTTTCAAACGTAAGCTCTGGAGAGGAAAAGAGGGAAAACTCTGAAAAAATGTAATGGAAGAGAAAAAAACGTCAACAAGGGAAGAAGCTTCTGTTTATTTTTGATTTTGGTATGAAATCAGATCAGTGAGACGGAAGAGTGAGCGAGAGGCGTGCGCATAGCTGCCTGACGGAAAATCATTCAATCAACTTGCCTCATTGACTGCATAGGTGTGTGTGTGTGTGTGTGTGTGGGTGTGTGTGTGTGTGTGTGTGTGTCAGAGTACAGCTAACCCTCTGAAGTGGAGCGCTTTCTTATTGTTGCAGGAGTTCAAAAGGCCAATTTAAAATGATCAATACTCTTTTTGTGTACTTGTTTTTTTATTTTTTTATGTTTACTGTGTTTGCTGGGAACTCTGTGGATTTCTTACACTGTAAAAAATATTTGTATTTATTTATGTTATTCACATAAAAAATAAGATCTGTGTATATTATATTATAACATCATTTATAACATATCCTCTCAATTATATATTTAATTAAATATTTTATATATAATTAAATATTATATATTTATAAAATATTATTACATAATTTTCATATTATATTACCAAGATTATATATAGGACTATTACAGGACTGTCTCAGAAAATTAGAATATTGTGATAAAGTTCTTTATTTTCTGTAATGCAATTAAAAAAACAAAAATGTCATGCATTCTGGATTCATTACAAATCAACTGAAATATTGCAAGCCTTTTATTCTTTTAATATTGCTGATTATGGCTTACAGCTTAAGAAAACTCTAAAATCCTATCTCATAAAATTTTAATATTTCCTCAGACCAAGTTAAAAAAAAGATTTATAACAGCTGAGTGTTTGTCAAGGCTCAGGAAACCCTTGCAGGTGTTTCGAGTTAATTAGACAATTCAAGTGATTTGTTTAATACCCTACTAGTATACTTTTTCATGATATTCTAATATTTAGAGATAGGATATTTGAGTTTTCTTAAGCTGTAAGCCATAATCAGCAATAAATCAGAATAAAAGGCTTGCAATATTTCAGTTGATTTGTAATGAATCCAGAATGCATGACATTTTTGTTTTTTTAATTGCATTACAGAAAATAAAGAACTTCATCACAATATTCTAATTTTCTGAGACAGTCCTGTATATTACTAGGACTTGTTTTTTATTTTTTTAAGTTTTACTGTGTTTGCTGTGAACTCTGCAGATTTCTTATACTGTAAAAAATATTTGTATTTATTTATGCTATTCAAATAAATAATATGATATGTGTAGATTATATTATATTATAACATAATTTATAACATATATTAAACATTATATATTTAAGAAAATATTATATATTTAATTAAATATTATATATTTCTAACATACTGTATATTATAATATATATTAAATTATATTACTAAGACTATATATAGATCTATTATATGACTAGGACTATAATGCACATGTTTCTTTCTCTGGTACAATTTAGATATTCAACCCGTCACTGACTGTCAGCACTTTGATTCTGTAATACACTCATATTCATACGTCAGACGTTTCTTATGACTGTGATTTAGCATATGCCAAGGTCGAACATGTCTTGTGGATGTGTGTGTGTGTGTCTGCTCTCTGATGAGTGTGTGTGTGTGTGTGTGTGTGTGTGAACAGTGGGGTAGACGTGAACCCGGTTCGACCTTGTGAAAACTCTGAGTTCGCCTGTAACACCCTGAAAGCCAGAGAGTTTCTCCTCAGATCAAAGAGAAGAGCCGACAGGAAAGAGAGAGACAAACCACCGAGACAGAGACGCCGACTGACTGAAGAGTGACAGACACAAATATTATGTGGCTGGTGTGTCACTATCTGACGATTAGAGACAGCCTCGGCTCCATCTTTACAGCGACCGGCTGTCAGTAAAGTAAAAGTAAAGTAATCGGCCTTCAGGTTCACGGTGTCTTACCAGTGGGACTCCAGATGTTATCATTCTGGTATCGGGGGAGGGGGGGGACCTTATGATTGTTTTAAAGATGATTGTCTTCGGCCCACAATGCAGCAACAGTACCATTGCAGGGTTATAACTACATTTAAAATCTGGTGAGTCAATCAATCAAACTTTTATTTTTCAGACTTCAAGATCCAAAATATTAAAATAGAATAAAATACATACAAAAATGACGAGTGAACTACATCGAACTACAAATGCGCTATGAATAGACGCCTGTATCAATGTCTCCACAGCTGGGACAGGTAGCGCGTAAAGAAGTCAACTTTATATTTGATAAAAACATGATCATTTTCATGAGTCATCAACCCGGCAGATACATTTATTCATAATATTTCTTAAAACAGCGTATAAAGAATTAACCCCTGCAGTAATATTCTTTACTTTTACTTTTTTATACAATAATCTATAGAAGATATTCTTCAATAACTAGTGTGAAGTTATAGCAAATCATTAAATTCCAATGTACTCACAACTATAGTAATGTATCTCATTCCACACAACTAATGCTTATTTTAATTATTATTATTTTATTAATTGTTCACATTGGAATTATTTTTTTCGGGCTCTCTCGTTCTCCCTCTCTCCCTCCACCTCTCTCTTTCTCTCTCTCTCTCCCAGCGTGTAAAGTATTAACCCCTGCAGCCTCAAACATTTCACTCGCACTACTCCATCTCGGTCTCTTCAGTAATATTCTTTACTTTTACTTTTTCATACAATAATCTATAGAAGATATTCTTCAATAACGAGTGTGAAGTTATAGCAAATCATTAAATTCCAATGTACTCACAGCTATAGTAATGTATCTCATTCCACACAACTAATGCTTATTTTAATTATTATTATTATTTTATTAATTGTTCATATTGGAATTTTTTTCTCTCTCTCTCTCTCTCCTCTCTCTCTCTCTCTCTCCCAGCGTGTAAAGTATTAACCCCTGCAGCCTCAAACATTTCACTCGCTCTACTCCATCTCGGTCTCTTCAGTAATATTCCTTACTTTTTGGTAATTAGACCCATACAGAATATAATCGTGGCAAATGGTGAATTAAGGGTCCCACAAATACACAAGGTTTAAGGGGCCACGGTATGGAGGAAATAAAATACCACAAAAGTTTTGAGCCACAACAGTGTTGACCATTGCTACTTTATAATACAACGTATTTATGCTTTTTGAAAAACATGGAGAAAGTTTAATCACTTTACTGAAACCGCCTTTTTAAAACCAGGAGAAGACAACACGCGTGCCATGTTGTAATAATACATCCCAAAGTCTTTCGACAATATCTCATATCACAATATAAATAGAATATTGATATATTGCCCAACTCCTTTCTGTTGCAGCCCTCAGCGATGTAATACATATTTAGCTTCTTCAGATTAATATTGTGTTGTGTTTTATGAATAATTGAGGGTGCAGTCTGTGATTATTTGTTTTGCGTATTGAAGAATTGTTTGAAAAGTTAAAGTAGAATCATTTATTATTCACTTATTACGATTGTTGTCCTATATTTTCTGTCCACTGACTAATTGATGTTGTCAAATATTTATCTAGAAAGTGTTTATGTATATTGTGGTTAAAAGGACTATTATATGGTACCCTCCTATCTGACATTTACTTTAATGGAATACTTCCAAACAGCTTCTCATACAACGGCTTGCTTAGCTATAAAAAAAGAAAAATAGACATCCTGTAATGGTAAAACAAATATCCATATATAAGCCATTAGGCATGCATAATAAAAAATTAAAAAAGATTCAGGGTTCAAACGGTTATGGAAAACCTGGAAAATTCATGGCATTTTTAAATGGTTATTTCCAGGCCTGGAAAAGTCAATGGAGAAGAAAAAAATTCCCAAAAGTTTTGGAAAAGTCATGGAAATGTGTTATATTTCTATGTTCATTTACATATGATGTATGCTTTGGAATTATCATTGTTGGATTAAATATTACATTTTCTCACTTTTTCATGTATACATTGAGATTTCACAAAATGTTTGGTCATGGAAATTTGGTTTAAAGTCATGGAAAGGTCATTGAAAGGTCATTGAAAGTTCATGGAAAGGTCAATGGTCAACACGTGTATGAACCCTGTGATTTTCTCAAGTGCTCCCGTTCATTATTTAAATTTGAATTTAATTAAAATGTTTACATATATTTTTTAATGTAATATTGGTTTCTTGCTATTCTATTTGTTTTGCTTTGACTCTCTGTGGAGCACTTTGTAAACATTGTTTTTAAAGGTGCTATATAAATAAAGTTATTATTATTATTATTATTATTAGGATCGATGGCCTCCAGGTGTGGAGCACTGATTCCCTTTAAGTCGACACATGTTGTCCAATCCCGTGACGTCCAATCATCTTTCCCCCCCCAGGCGTCCCTTCCGCTCCTCGCAACGTGGTCTCCGTCGTCAACCAGACGTCGGTGCGCCTGGAGTGGAACCCGCCGCGGGACATCGGGCACCGCGGCGACCTGTCGTACAACGTGGTGTGCCGCCGGTGCCACAGCGGCGAGCGGCGGGCGTGCCAGCCGTGCGACGACGGCGTGGCGTTCGTCTCGGGCAGGCGGAAGTTAACGGAGACGAGGGTGGAGATCAGCAAACTGAGAGCCCACACGCCGTACACCTTCGAGATACAGGTATGTCCACCCGGTTCTTTTCAATCGGGAGGGACGGGTATTGAGAGTTTAACAATAATATATATTTACGATTGCAAATTTAAATTGTGTAAAGTCTTTTTTTGGTGGTTGGACTTCGCCCTGGATTAGGATAGGCCAGGGGTAGAGATGCTGATATCTGCGAAGGCAGAATCCCCCCCCATGGAGTCCATGGTGGAGAAGAAGAGTTGCTGGAACCTGATTGGAGGAGCCTGGGGTGGGAGGAGCCTAGTGGGGAGGAGGGTCGCATCGATTTGAGCTGAAACGACAACTGACAGCAGCAGAGAGGCGAACACATTTAAACGTGTCGCCATCGACGCTGTGATTGGCTTACAGAACTGCGCTCCCTCTAATTGGTTGGTTCATTCATCGTGCCCCCCCCCCGCCTTCCCCCAATCTGATGATTGGAGTAATTGCTGCAAGACTAAGAGACTGATTATGAATCAACCAGCGTCCTGACTGCACTTTAGCTTGAGCTACATGCATTCAAGGCGCACGCTCCCTTCAGGGTCGTTAAAGGAATACTCGATGGAAATATTTACTTTTGAGGATCACACGCTCGCCCGACCACGAGGCTCGAAGCGTGCGTTGAAAGTCGACGTGTACTTTTCTGAGGTTGGGTTAGCTCAACTATCGTGTACTTTTCTGAGGTTGGGTTAGCTCAACTCTTGTGTACTTTTATTGGGTTAGGTTAACTCAACTCTTATGTCCTTTTCTGTGGTTGGGTTAGCTCAACTCTCGTTTCCTTTTCTGTGGTTGAGTTAGCTCAACTCTTGTGTACTTTTATTGGGTTAGGTTAACTCAACTCTTATGTCCTTTTCTGTGGTTGGGTTAGCTCAACTCTTGTTTCCTTTTCTGTGGTTGGGTTAGCTCAACTCTCGTTTCCTTTTCTGTGGTTGGGTTGGCTCAACTCTCGTTTCCTTTTCTGTGGTTGGGTTAGCGCAACTCTTGTGTACTTTTATTGGGTCAGGTTAACTCAACTCTTGTCTCCTTTTCTGTGGTTGGGTTAGCTCAACTCTCGTGTCCTTTTCTGTGGTTGGGTTAGCTCAACTCTCGTTTCCTTTTCTGTGGTTGGGTTAGCTCAACTCTTATATCCTTTTCTATCGTTTGGGTTTGCTCAACTCTTGTGTCCTTTTCTGTGGTTGGGTGAGCTCAACTCTCGTGTGTTAATATGCAAAGAGCTGTCAGATATTCACTGTGGTGCTCAAGGATACTGAGGTGGAGTTTTCCCAGTTATTTTCATGGTCTCTCAAACGTCAAGGCCACTGCGATGCAATAAGAAGCCAGTAGGACGGTGGACCTTCAATCGTCTGCTATCGGCCTTTACCGTCACGGCCGGGTGTCCAACTCAAGGTCACAGTCATTGTCATTATTTTTCTACTTTCCTCATTCAGTCCTGGATTGTGAATTATAACCTTCAAATCTTTTGTCAAAGTCCAATGGTCTTTTAAAAAAATAACAAACACATTTTTCTTCGGGGGATACACAAGTTGATCCATTCAGAATGCAATCTGTTGTGGAACGGGCGGATCAATAATGATATATGAACGACCTTAACAATGACCCGATTGTGAAAGTATTGATTGTTATTCAATGGGCATCCTGAAAGCTGTCACCATTTCTGAGAGAGCTGAATGTCCATGGAGATATGCATCCAAAATATATGTATTATTAATATTATTAAGTGAAAACGACTTTTAACAAAATAAATGGTGGTTTAATCTGCCAAATTAGTTTTTGATAACATATCTAAGAAATAGTCACGAGAGAAATGTAGAAATAATGTTATTATTATTGTCAATATTGATATTTTTCGAATCCTCAAAATGTCAAGGACAGGAAAAAACACCAAAAAATGTGAAATGAGAAAGAAACAAGAAAACCATCATATAATTTGAGCTCGGAGGAAGCCATTAAGCTGGTGTCACTAATTATCACGTCTTTATTTAATGATCGGCTCTGACTGAAGACTTTGTTTTGGCCGTCAGAATGATTAATAAGCTCATGACAGACAATATGAGGCCGTTAATTAGGTGGTCTTCAGAATGCACTCAGAACCTGTTAATTGTGTCTCTGTGTTGTATTTCATAAAGACCTTGGCAGCTCTGTCATATTTGAATTTAAAAAATTAAAGGAAACAAATGTTTATATTATATAAACAAAAGTATAATATATAAAAGTTCAATCATCCATATATCATTTCTATAATTGAACTATTAACTTCTTCAACATTTATTTTTTTTCTTCTTTGCTTTCAACATTCAACTGGTGTCATGTCTTCTGTACTTCTAACTTACAACTATATATATATCAGTTATTTGAGTGAGTGCAGGGATGCATGACCCGCCACTCCACTGCTCTCTTGGCTTATTTTAAATCCAGCCAACCTAACCAACGTTATTAGCCAGTCGGAGCCAGTCGGGGGTGGCAGGGGTCATGACTTTGCCAATAAATAAAAAAAAAAAGAAGTCAATGACCTCATTTCTCTCTACCCCCTGTTACCTTCAAATGTTCTAACATCTTTTACCCTTGGGGTCAATTTGACCCCAGCAATTAAAACCTCCAGAAAATTATTTGAATTAATAGTGTTTCCCAAGTTTTAGTGTCAGGTACTTTATGTTTGTTTGTTGACTACCTAAACAGCCCTTTAAATAAATAATAAAGTTGACATTTCTTAGATGTTTTACAGTGAAAAACAGCCTGGGGTCAAATTAACCCCGAAGAACACCGATGTGTACAAGTTGTGTTCAGGACATTGAAAACATATCATGTGAATTTCATGTTTTCCCAGTTGTCCCCAATAAATTAGGAAAAGTCATGAAATATGAAGCAAAATAATGACGTCAATAATTTTTTTAGAGAATTTAAACATTGAATGGGGTCAAATTGACCCCAAAGGAGGGTTAATAATTAGCCATGTACCGTTTATTGTATTTCTTAAACAATGGGCCTTCAGAACAATGAGCGTAAAAATGGGTTTTTGGTCCAACTGGACATCTTTTCGACGATTGGGGTCTTGGCAATATGGGCCCTCATTACAATGGACGTTCCCTCTTTTTACGCTGCAGTCTCCTTTTTTTAAAATGAGTCCTTCAGTCAGTCAATGAGTTCTGAACCAACTGAATTGTTTGTTCAGCTAGTGGTGCCTTTGTGTGCCTCTGTCTGAAATCAGGTGCCTTGTGATTGATTTGCCATATCAGGAGTTATGAGCGTTAACACCGTGAACGATGTAAAGTGCACGTGTGCCGTGTGAGAAAAGAAGGATTGACGGGCCGAGCAACAGCAACTCTGATCATCTGACCGTCACACGTTCCCTCCACAGGCGGTCAACGGAGTCTCCAACAAGAGCCCTTATCCCGCCCAGCAACTGTCAATCAACATCACAACCAATCAGGCCGGTGAGTGTGGTGTGTGCGTGTGTGTGTAATCATCTGTATATGTGTGTGTGTGTCTGTGTGTAATCATCTGTATATGTGTGTGTATGTGTGTGTGTGTGTGTGTGTGTGTAATCATCTGTGTATGTGTGTGTATACCCTGAGGCACAGTTGATAATGCGAGGCAGGGATGGCGAGGGGGATAAAGGAAATTGAGCTACAGCTTTTTAATTCACACAACATGTTGTAGGCGTGTCATCGCTCTCCCTCGGTCTCTCTATCTCTCACCCCTTCTCTGTCTTTTTATCAACAGCTTTCATCCGGGTTTTCCTCTTTCCCCTCTGCCTCTCTCTCTTTCTCTCTCTTTGTTTCTCTCCATCTCTTCTCTCTCTCTCCCTCCCTTTCTTTCTCTCTCTTCTGTCTCCCTTTCTTCTCTCTCTCTCCCTCCCTCTCTTGTTGTCTCTCTCCCTTTTCCATCACCCTCTTGCTCTCTCTCCCCCTTTCTACTCTCCTTCCCTCTCTCTCTCTTCTATTTCCCTTTCTTCTCTCCCTTCCCCCTCTCTCTTCTGTCTCTCCCTTCTCTCTCTCCCTCCCTCTCTTCTCTCTCTCCCTCTCATATCTCTCTTTCGCTCTCTCCCTGCCCCTCCCCCCTTTCGATCCCTCCGTCTCTCCAGTGTAATTCCTAGAGACTATAAAGTGAGCCGAGTCGCCGCTCCATCACGACTTCATAGAGACAAGACACCAGTGATTTGTTCACCGCTGCCCACATCTAGATTTAAGAACTGCTTTCCTCCGATGGAAAACAAATCATTGACCTCATCGACGGCACCGCAGGATCACCGCTAACCGAAACCGATCCATCGTCACCCGGCGCAGAACTCTCTTATCCCTGAAAATCTTTTAATGCTCAACAAAAACGGGATCTATGTTCAGGTCGACTGCATTGTTGTGTATTTTATTCAGTCCATCATTGCAATTCAATACACTATTATTCTATATAATATAGAAAACAGAAAGACTGAAAAGGTAGAAGCAAAAATGCTTTTATATTTCTATCCGAAATAATTATTATGAAATAAATCAGATAATTAATATTAAATAAAGAAAATAACAAATAATATTTATATATATATATATATTTACATACATATGTTTCAATCACACATACAACCCTCAAACATTTTTTAATTAATTATCCTTTTGAAAACCAATAATTAGTTGACCATTCTTATATCCATTTTAACGTTGCTCCATTCTTGGACTCCTACAATAGAAATACATCTTTTTTTATTCCCGTTTTTAGCTTTTTGTACAGAAAACTTACAAACATCTCTCAAATGATATTTACACTCATGAATTGTATAGTAGCCAACATTATTCATGATGCGTAGCGCACGTTTTTGTAACACAACTGTTGAATTCATAAAGGTTTTATAGGTCGACCCCCACACAATAAGATAGATATGGAAGTATAAGTGAGCAATAAATTATATATGAAGCCTTTGCATTGAAGGAGGGAGGTAGGGGAAATTATGGAATATAGCTTTTTAGTGTATTTCATGGGACCATAAGATATGAAAGTCACTCGTCGTATAGGGAACCCGTGTAAAATATAAATTGTGGCCATGTTAAAAAATGACTCTGAGGTATTCCAGATGACAGTTCGCTCACAGTCAAATTATGACTTTGGCGCATGATATATTGCAGCATTTACTGAGGATTATGACGCCCCACGGTGTCCTCATAACTCATAACACATAGCTGCGTAAGATGGATATACATTCTCAACATAACTTTGATCCATTTGATACCTATTACTGGATACTGTGGTATCAATCTCTGTGTCTTGATTCCAAGTAGTCCAAATTTGATGAAAACCATCTCGTAAAAAAAAGATCTGGCAGGCAAAACCATGAAATACATGAATTACAGCCAAGAGCGACTGCTTCTTAAAAATTCTGGGTACAAAATGTGTTGCAGACATAACTCTTGCTTTCCAATCAGTGACAAGTGCAGTAATTTGTTTTCACGCGCCTGGTTGACGACACGTTTTTCTCCTTTGGGTGTAAATAATCCGTGGCAATATGTCATCGCATTACACACGATGTTTCCGTATTTATGGAATTTAAGCGTGCTCGCGAATCTCGTCACGAGATAATTGATTGTGTGTACTTGCATGTGTGTGTTTTTGGCTCGTAACAGCTCCCTCAGTAGTTCCCATAATGCACCAAGTGAGCTCAACCAGCCGCAGTTTCTCGTTGTCGTGGCCGCTGCCCGAACAGCCCAACGGAATCATCCTCGACTACGAGGTCCGGTACTTTGACAAGGTAAGAGACGAGATGATAAATGTCCGCGAGTGTTTATCGTGTCCCGTCTGCTTCTCGGTGTTACGGTCATCGGTAATCCATTGGAGTCGCTTAAAAAAACGGGCGAATCGATATCAACTGCGTCTCGTTTCTTCTTCTTTTTTACCTAAGTTTCTGACTTCATATTGTGAGATATTTTATCATCTTTTGATAAAAAATCTAAAATAATGAATTAAATATGGAAATGGCCATTGTTATCCCCATCACACATGCACACACAACACAGTGACACTGACATACTTGTTTTTTTCAACGTGTCCATTGACCACAATGCATCTGTGTAGTTATTGTAACATTTATTGATCACTTAGCATGAGTAATAATGATTGAGAAAAAAATCCATATTATTATGTATTCATTGAGAGGCTGGCATGTGGTGAAAGCTTCTCCTCGTCGACCTCACATGATCATTAATGAAGCTAAAGGCAGGAATCTGTCAACATATATCTTAGATTCATAATTCCAGTTATTCATATACTTTCAGTCAATGTCTATTGAAGCGTCGTGTTCATGAATCTTCTTTGATGCAATGTAATTTCCCGATAATTCTGGACTGATCGATGCATATTCCATGGAGCCTGTAGTCACACGGAGCCTCTCTTTAATCCACCACACATCAATGGTTGATGGTAGTCGTGCAGCCATCTATCCGTTAATAAGTGGCCGCACTGTAAGACGACATCACTCCAACTAAATCGTGAGAGTAAAATGTATTGATTTATTTAATCTATATATGTTTCTCTCATGAACAACTGACGTAGTTGGAGGTGCCACGGTTTCATAAACTGGACATGGAATAGAATTATGATCTGTGGGCTCTGGAAGATCCAATTAACACAGTTGTATTGGTCCAGTAACTCATTTAGTGTGACTTGTGAAGGCCGCACCGGACGAAAAAGAACCTCATGGGCGATGATTATATAGACGAACATAAATTTTAGACCAAAGACATTTACTTCTGCTCCATCCTAGTTGTATTATTGAATATGTTGATAACTGCAGGAGATGGAACTGTAGGTTTTATATAAATATACGTCGTGAAATGGACCGGCTTGGATGCAGTTGTTCACCATATGCTGTATAAACTAGTGTGTGTGTGTGTGTGTGTGTGTGTGTGTGTGTGTGTGTGTGTGTGTGTGTGTGTGTGTGTGTGTGTGTGTGTGTGTGTGTGTGTGTGTGTGTGTGTGTGTGTGTCCGTGTCCTGCAGCGACTGCAGGGTTCGTACGGTCATGGAAAACCTGGAAAAGTCATGGAATTTTCAAATGTTTATTTCCAGGTCTGGAAAAGTCCTTGACAACATTTTAATCACAAATGCTTTGGAAAAGTCATGGAAAGTTGTTATATTCACATGTTCATTGATGCTGAGTTTGAAATAATTAATATGTTTTTAAAAGAAAGACTTCAAATTATATGCAGGCATACGCTCTCGTACTTTCTTTTTTTTACACACTGCAAGTGAACGCACCTCAACTGAAAAGTTCAGTAGCTCGGGGATAATGCACTAGCATGTATACACCAAGATCTCACAACATGTTTGGTCATGGAAATTTGGTTTAAAGTCCTGGAGAAGTCCTGTTCATCCATTGGTCAAAATGTGTATGAACCCTGTACTAATATTGCTGTATTGTTTGTGTGAGTGAGATTTCCGCGAGTCGTCTCTTCAGCTCGCTGTTGAACTCACGATGTTGACTTATCTGTCTCATTATGTGCCAGAAGAATCACAAACCACAACATTGGTTTATAGTTCCCTTTTTTTAATTCATGAAGCCTCGAGTGTTTCCTTCCAAATAGACTCGCCACCACAGAAAGTTGCCAACGTCTCTGCAGGAAGTCCATCCATTGGTCCAAGATTTTGATGAAAGATCTGTTTGTCTTAAGCTGCTAAGGTGGAAGAGAAACAATAGAGATTCAAGATTCAAGTTTTTATTTGCCATTTTTGCCGAGATCAAAAGTCTAGACCCGTTGGAAATCTAGTGCAGGGCTCTCCGAGTCAACTGTTTAGAAATAACACTATAATAAGAAGAGAAAGAAAAAAAGAAAACACGATATAGAAGGTGGTAATATGTACAAGAAAGGTACTAATATGTACAATATATATACAAAATAATTGGTTGTATTCCCTTAGCAATTAAAAAATTCTAAGCAGGTTTCCTATTTATTTATGTTTTTAATCTTTATTCAATCAGGCAGTCTCATTGAGATGAACATTATTTGTTTCAAAGAAAGCCCTGAGCACAAGAAGCAATAACAAAAAAGAGATAAATCAGCAGAACAGAAGGAATACAACTACACTACACAATAAACAGAAAGAGAGAAAAAACAATTACCAGAATCATAAAACGGAGATCAGATAATCAAGCTTTAAAATGTCCATGGTTTAATATAAGACTCTAGATTTAGGGCAGTACAGTACATGAGGGATAGCCAAGGCTCGGTATAGAGACCGGATCTCGTAGTTACGAGATTTAAATGAGTGAAGAGAAGTGAGGAAGCTCGGACTCTCAAACTGTCGAGCTTTATAAATTAACAACATGAGGTGGCTATTTTAATCTTGACTGACAATGACGGACCTCCCGATGAGTCTGAAAACGATGACGCGGAGGGTTTAACGGCTGACGTGTTGATGGGGCAGCAATACAGAATATCTCCTCATCATAAAAGACAGACATGAAGGTTGACTGCACAGTAATTTTCCGGTTGGAAGAAGACAGACATCCTTTAATTCTAAACTAGAAGCGCAGTTAGAGTGTCGAATGTTAATCTCGAATAACTGCCAGCAAGCCATGTCTGAGACTTACCGAGTAGTGCCGTGATATCGTTTTACCAAACTCTCAGGAAGTTAGCGTTCTCCTTCCCCCTTTGGACCAAGACTTCTCCATCCATCCACTTCTCTGAAAGTACTCCAGACCTCCGCCTCCCCAGATACGTCTCGCAGCACCTTCCTGCAGGATCCCGAGGCATCCCCATGTCAGATGGCGCTATACAACGCCTTCGTCAATGTGTTCCGTGTCTTCTCTGGGATTCTCTTGACGTACCCTAGGACGCCTTTGAAAGGGAGGTGCCCGGGAGGCTTCCTTAACAGCGGCACCAAACCACCTGAACTGGCTCCTTTTTTAAATTGAAGGAACAGCGGGTCTACTCCAGATGTCCGAGTACCTTACCCCATCAGTAGAGGCTTGTTTTCAGTGTTGAGAATACGCAACGATCTTTTCTATCCCCCAAGCTGAATCCCTTAAAGACTAAAACACCAATGTATTCGCGTGTGGATGCCGCTGAAATCCAAACCCCCTTACCGCTCTGCCCTGTCAGAGCTGCCCTGTAGTGGACAAGGTCCTATATGAACTAGGAGACTGTGACATAAAGCACTTCACCCAAGAGTCCAATGAACAAACTAGCCTGCATAAAGAATGACAAACCCGGGGCCCCAATGAGGGGCCTCTGGTTCAGGGGTGACCTGATTGCTTTGCTATTAAAGACTGCCGCTCCGGGACATGGGGAGAACTCCAAAGCAAAGGACATATTGTGTCTTTATAATTCAGTTAGTCACAGGCAATGTATTTGGAGACTGAAAGTTAAAGGAAAAGCATATCTCTATCACCCAAAGCTAAACATAAGAGAATCCTCATCTTTTTTGTTGTTGCTGTAGCTCATGGGGATGAGCGGTCATCCCGTAACCACGAGGTACCCGGTTCCATCCCGGCTCTCCCCATTAGTTGCATTTCGAAGTGTCCTTGAGCAAGGCACTGAACCCCCAGTTGCTTCACTGCAGCCTTAATAACTCAGGATGGTTTAAATGCAGAGAAGAATTTCCGCACGGGGATCAATAAAAGTGTACATTTCTTTCTTTCCTTTACTTTCTTTTCTGAAGCCGAGCCAACGAGCCGCAAACACAGATAGACTTTCGCCGCCGATTGAAAACAAAGAGCACAAATCACCTACAAGGCATTGTGTGAGATACACCAAAAGGACTACATGCCTCCTCACCCACAACCCACGTTTCATTTCCTGCCATCTCGTTTTCCTTTTTCATGAAACAGAACGAAGAAACAATACCACTGCTAGTCCCTGTGCTCATTCCTTTCTTTTTAATACGTACTGTCAGTGCTTCCATCAGCCACTAAAATACTCAGATACAATCGTAACTACACACTGTAAATGCTCAGGACCGTTGTGAACTCTATTCCTTATCTATCTCTTCACTTTGATGGGAACACTCAGGCCGAGAGTCCATTGGTTCCAGAGGGATCGCTCACAGATTCCAATTTTACAGCACAACGCAGTGCAGTGAATGGCTATAATGTCACTGTCGGTTCAGTGTGTGCTACGTATAGCTATTCATATCCTATCACTAAATGCAGCACAACGGCTAACATTATATAAAAGCTCTTTAACTATTACCACAGAGTTTTCCCTTTATGTATGTACCTTTATTACCATGCTCCTTCCTGTCCTCCTCTCACAACTAGCCGTAATCGTTCGTTTTCTTTTATGAAGTGCTTTTTAACCCTTGTGTTGCCTTAGGGTCATTTTGACCCGAATCAATATTACACCCACCCCCCGCCTTTGGGTCATTTTGACCCGATTCAATGTTTCACCCTCCTGTTACCTTTATATTTACTAACATATTTTACCCTTTGGGTTCAATTTGACGCCAGCAATTAAAACCTCCAGAAAATTATTAGAATTAATATTGTTTTCCAAGTTTAAGTGTGAGGCACTTTATGTTTGTTTGTTGACTACCGAAAGAACACCGACATTAAACATTGAATGGGGTCAAATTAATCCTAAGGCGGGGGGAGGGTGTAATATTGATCCGGGTCAAAATGACCTTAAGGCAACACAAGGGTTAAAAAGATCTTTCCGAGCTCATTGACTGTCATTGCAGTTGCTGAAATGCAATCGTGTCATTGTGGTTCATGTGTGTTCACGGCACAAACATTGCCCATTAAACTTTGCAGAGCTATCTGTAGTTTTAATAGTAAGTGCCCTTGCTGTCCGCCCCAAATATACAGCAGCAGTGTTTGTTGAATTTCCTAAACATTTATGATGTTTAAATCATCTTGACGAGCTAAACTGTTGTGATCATTGGAAACAGTGATCCTCTCCTGGTAGTCGCGTGTCAGCAGAAACCCCTCCCACCAACAGCCAGTACTGGTGTCCGTCCCTTTCCTCAACCATAGAGGTGGCATCTCAGGAAATACGCTCGTGACTATAATGAAACCGTCATTTTAGAAGTCAACTAGAATGGGCACTCGGTAGAGCGCATACATTCGCATATCACAAGATTGGGCATTGAATTATGAACATTTTGGCATTAGTTGCATGCCAATTGGACAAAAATGTATCGTGCTATGGTAAAAAAAGAGTTTGACCTTTCCATGACCTTGACCTTTGACCCGATTGATCCCAAAATCTAATCAAATGGTCCCCGGATAATAACCAATCAGCCCACTAAATTTCATGCGATTCAAGAACATTTTGACCTGTTCATGACCTTTGACCTTTGACCCGATCGATCCCAAATTCTAATCAACTGGTCCCCGGATAATAAACAATCATCCCACCAAATTTCATGCGATTCGGTTCAATACTTTTTGAGTTCTGCGAAAGATTTTGACCTGTTCATGACCTTTGACCTTTGACCCGATCGATCCCAAAATCTCATCAACTGGTCCCCGGATAATAAACAATCATCCCACCAAATTTCATGCGATTCGGTTCAATACATTTTGAGTTTTGCGAATAACACGCATACAAATAAATAAATAAATAAATACACGGCGATCAAAACATAACCTTCCGGCATTTTCAATGCGAAGGTAATAACGGTGTTATTGTCACATGAGGGCTGGGATGATCACGTGGAGACAAAGCCACAGGAAATTGTACTTAAATAAATCACATTTCAGAAAACATGGGGAAAACCAAAAAGCACAGTAAGGGGCCTCTGCAACATCGTAAGTCACATTTGGACTGTAGCCTACCTGATGACATTATGTCAGCCCAACAGGACATCGATAGGAAAATGGTACACCTAGCGTTGGTTGTGCTACACCTGGTGCCGGTGGTGCTACACCTAGCGTCCGTGGTGTTGCAGCTGGTGCACAGTTTGTATATAAAACTGTAGTTCCAGGGACTGACACAGAATAGCAGAGAGAGAAAGAGAGCAATTAGAGTGAGTTAGAGTAAGAGTTTAGGAGTGAGAGCAGCTGCACTGAGAGATGGACTGTGGCTGCAGTCTGACAGTCGCAGATAAAACACTTACACTGCCAGAATCAGGGCAGTGACTTTACTGTAAGACAGACTTATTTGCCGCAGCCTTTTGCCTTTACATTATTTAACACGGCAGTCAAGAAAGAGCCCAAATCAAAAGCTGGCAGATAAGTCCTTTCATTGTTTCTTTTTTCTTCCTCGATACACGTCTTAAAGAAGGGAGAAATTATGTATTTTACAGTGACAAGCTAACGACACGAAGTGGCTAATTTTAGCGAATGGCTTCAAGTGAAGAATTCCTCATGGGAGCAGTTTGATAAGCCGTGTGGGAGAGAGTTGCACCACACAGCTGCAGACGACTGCATCTCCTTTTTCTGATATGTTTCTCCACCTGCTTTCCTCCCTCCCTCCCTCCCTCCCTCACCTCCTCCTCCCCTCATAGCCCCTCCGATAGATAATGAGGTTTTAATGTTGTACATTTGATATGGCACTGTCAGGCTGGAATTTTCCCCACTACTTATCTCTGGCTTCCAGACCTTCCCAGATGGGGTGCCCTCTAACCTTTTCACTGGGGCGAGCAACCCCCCCCCCTCCTACACACACACACACACACACACACACATACACACACACACCTCCAAATCCAATCCCTACCCCAACACATCACATCAATTTCGGTGGCCACTCCCAAATATAACTATATTATTATCTCCCGGGTTTAAAAATCACAGTGCCGATTATCAGTAGAGCTGTAAAATAAATCCAGACAAAATGTTAAATACAATATATTAAGAAACTCTATATTAATAGTAACAAAAAAGAAAGCCACCATCAACAACAGCAAAACAAATTCAAGAAGAACAACAAATGGTCTCAGACGATCAAGGGGGGGGGGGGTTGTCATTACGTGTTATAATGATAACAGTAATGGAAACTCAACCATCTTTAACCCCTTTGTATTCATGTGCATGTCCTCTTTTGAAAACCCTCCCTCCTCTTCCTCTCTCTCCTCCACACACCCCCACAATCCTCTTTTTTTTCTCCAGGCTCTTTTCCCTCCTGAACTCTCCGCCTCATCATCTCTCTTCATCTCCTCTCTCCCCCTCCCCTCCGCCCTCCTCCTTCATCCTCACGGCATGATTCCCCCCCCCCCCCCCCGATCCTTTCATACCATCGCCACCACCATATCTGCCGTTCCTTCTGGACAGCTTCGTTTTTGCTGCAATAAAAAGAAGCTTTTTTTTATATGAAATAAAGTGAGGTGAGAGGAAGCATAGACGACGGATCGAGGTAAAAGGTTGTAGCTTTGGGTTTAAATGATAGGTCTGATAGGTCTGATGCCACATTTACCTCAGGAGGAGGAGGAGGAGGAAGAGGAGGAGTCTGTGAGCAATAACACACCTTGTTATACCTGAAGGAGATGGAGAAAAGAACGCGTAAAAGAGGATGTGATATTTTCCCAAATATGAAGAAAGTAGTAGAGAGTAGTAACAACATGACTTTGATTGCTGATTTATTTCCGTCTTGCATTGCAAAAGGTTTTGGTGCCGAGGCTTTTTTAATCTTTCAATTTTTTCCTTCTCTCCGTCACACCTCCAGCATAACGGGAGTGAATACGATCCGGTTCGTGCAGCACAAAACATTAAAATAAATTGCATTTTGTGAGATTTTAATGGCAGCATGACCTTCCAGAAGCAATTACCTTGAATCTCTGAACTCACTTCGACCAGTTTTTACAGGGACAACTCATTCAGCAGACTCGTAGTTCTCAGGAAACCTTTTCACACCGAGGCTCGATTACCCGGGAGTACGATATTTCTTCATCGCCAATTTTCTGTTGAGTATTTATTTTTTTTAAAGCCATTTTACCAGCAACTGTGAGCTGAACACCCAGCCTCCTCTCCAGTGGTTTCTCACCTCGCTGCTCACATTTATATATACGTTTACTCTTGCCTATGACATCATGAAATGATTGATTGGTGTGGAATCGGATGCAATCTTCTGGCCACGCCCATCAGTGATGCTGGATGTGAGTCTTGAAACTTTAAGGCAGCGAGGACGCGAACAATTAAACATACTCATCATCACTCAACGTGTTTTGAGATATGCCCCTTATTTAAATATCAGCCCCTCCCCCTCCCCCACTCCCCCTAGTCCATTGAGTGTAAATATATGTTTTCTTATGCTGCTCAAAATAATGCAAAATATGATTTGGGAAAATAAAACATGACCCAGATCTCTGTGACCGGCTTTTCTTAGTGAGGTCTTTGGATTATTACCTTCGCATTGAAAATGCGGAAGGTTATGTTTTGATCGCTGTGTATTTATTTATTTATTTGTATGCGTGTTCCTCGCATAACTCAAAAAGTATTCAACCGAATCGCATGAAATTTGGTGGGATGATTGGTTATTATCCGGGGACCATTTGATTAGATTTTGGGATTGATCGGGTCAAAGGTCAAGGTCATGAAAAGGTCAAAATCTTCTTTTTACCATAGCGCGGCCAATTTTTATCCAATTTGTATCCAATTGGCATGCAACTAATGTTCATAATTCAATGCCCAATCTTGTGATATGCGAAGGTATGCGCTCTACCGAGTGCCCGTTCTAGTTCTTTGTTTATTATGAAGTAACTGGGACAACATAAGAGGGCTACCAACAACATTCCACTCTCCTCCATTGTCTCTGTGTTACGGGTTATATCTCCTGATGGACACATACAAAGATATATGAATAGACAATAGACAACTTTAAGTGTAATAATAGATTGATTGAGGGTGTTTAGACTGCTCTTTGTTACTGGTGTAAATGGATAATGACCAGAACATCTGATGGAGACAGGCATTGTTTGACAAGATGAAATAACTTTGGAGCGATTCATCTTGTTTCAGCCGAAGGACGGAGCGGCGGACTTCAGTCAGTCCCTCCTCAGTGTGCCGGTCCGTCTTCATCCCTCTCTCCATCTCGTCCTCAGTCCCTGTCGTCGGTGCAGAACAGTTCGGTGGTCCAGAGCAAAGCGCCCAACGTGGTTCTGGAGGGCCTGAGGCCCGGGACCGGCTACGTGGTCCAGGTGAGGGCCCGCACCGTGGCCGGCTACGGCGCCCACAGCAAAGACATGCTGTTCCAGACGCTCACCGACGGTAAGAGTGTGTGTGTGTGTGTGTGTGTGTGATTGTGTGTATGTGTGTATGTGTGTTTGTCTGTGTGTGTGTGTGTGTGTGTGTGTGTGTGTGTGTATGTGTGTTTGTCTGTGTGTGTGTGTGGGCAGTGTGTCTGTGTGTGTGTCTGTGTATGTGCTTGTGAGTGTGTCTCTGTGTGTGTGTGTCCCTGTGTGTGTGGGTAGTGTGTGTGTGTGTGTGTGTCTGTGTCTGTGCGGGGGGAGTGTGTGTGTGTCTGTGTGTATTTTGAGGGGAGTGTCTGTGTGTGTGTGTCTGTGTCTGTGGGGAGTGTGTGTGTGTCTGTGTGTATTTTGGGGGGAGTGTGTCTGTGTGTGTGTGTCTGTGTGTGTGTGTGTGTTTGTGTGTGTGTGTCTGAGAGGAGGAATGTGCGAGGTGGAGCAAGAGTGAAAAGTAGGTGGTGAAGCAATTAATTTCTGCCCTACTTTGTTTGGGCATGAATGTGTGTGTGTCGTGTGAAGTGACTCGTGTGAATGCTAATCAGCGTGTTTGTGTGTGTGTGTGTGTGTGTGTGTGTGTGTGTATTTTCCTTTCCGGAAATGCTCAGCTGTGTTCATGCGAGAGAGTCTCAAACATAAAGATTAATACTTCTCTTTTTTTCCAATGTGTGTGTGGCTTTGTGTGTGTGTGTGTGTGTGTGTGTGTGTGTGTGTGTGTGTGTGTGTGTGTGTGTGTGTGTGTGTGTGTGTGTGTGTGTGTGTGTGTGTGTGTGTGTGTGTGTGTGTTTGTGTATGTGTGTTTCTACAGATGAGTACAAGTCTGAGCTGGGACAGCAGCTCTCCCTGATTGCCGGCTCTTTAGTGGGTGGAGTGTGTATCGTCTCATTGGTTGCCTTTGCCATCATCTGTACTAGGTGACGCACACACACACACACACTAAGGGGTGAACATGTGGTTATTTACAGTGCAGACTGTGTGTACCGCAGTAACGTATTGGGCCCTTTTCACAGCAGACATTTTATCAGTGGCTCCGCTCTATCCACGCGTCACAGTACGACCAGAACCAGGGAAAATAAATCAGGGATATTGGAATTCACCCGTAATTCATTCACACACACTGTGACCAGGATTCCTAATTCAGATTTCATTTACCAGCATTTTGCAAAGTCTTTTTTTTGAACCACAACTCACAGCCTGGAAGCTCAGTCACGTGGCCACAGATGTGGCATCCCCACCGACCTCATGTACGACCATCTGCTCCGAAGTGAAGCCTCACACACGTTGATAGATTGGGTCACGTGATATACGTCCAACCCCGAGAACATATGGAGGACTTAAAATGTCTTAAGTATAAATAAATACCAAATAAAATAAATGAAGAAATACAGAAATGTGGAAAAATATTTATTTAATGATCTCCTGTTTAGGTATAACTTGTATTTATTTATTCCTGTATTTTATTTTATTTTTTATTTATACATTTATTTAAGCATTTATTTATTTATTCCTGTATTTATTTATTTATACATTTATTAAAGCATTTATTTATGTCTTCCTATATTTATTCATGCATTTATTTATACATTTATTTTAGCATTTATTTATTTATTCCTATATTTATTCATGCATTTATTAATTAATTTATTTATAGTTAAGACATTTTAAGTCCTCCATAAGAACAAACCTCCTCAAACGTAGTTATTTTTTATGCATTGGCTACTTGCCAAACCGTCCTCGTTCATCACCGATGACGCTGAACAATTATCAGGTTGAATATGTTCAAGTTTCCCAAAATTATTTATCGAGAAATGCAGTTTTATGCAGGTAAACAGTTTTATTACGGTCATGGAAACATTTTTAAATGGTTATTTACAGCCCTGGAAAAGTCCTTTAAAAAAAATGAAACCCCAAAAGTTTTGGAAAAGTCATGGAAATGTGTTATATTCATATGTTAATTTACACAGTTTGATTAAAAGATTAAATATATATATATATATATACTGTATATACATATTTATTCTTTTAATCAAACCATTGTCTCTCATTCATTTGTGTCATTTAACGTATATACTTGTGTATATAATGAGATTTCACATAATGTCATGGAAATTTGGTTTATGGTCATGGAAAGGTCGTGGAAAAGGTCATTAGTCAACATGTGGAAGAACTCTGGTAAAACTGAATTAGCTTCTGCTTTAAATGTGCATTTCCTGTCAAATGAGGTCAAATAACTGAACATAGATGAACATAAAATGAAACCGTATGAACGTTCCCAACATGTGTGTGTGTGCTCGTGGCTGCAGAAGGAGGCGGTGTAAAGAGAGCGCCTACGGAGACAAGCTGCAGCAGTACAACGCGGGTGGAGGTACGGCCGACGCCTCGCGGAGCCGTGACCTTGAGATACTCCGACCTTCTTCACGCTTACACGTCCTCCTTTCCTCCTCAGAGGTGACACTGAGGCCGGACATGTTCAGTGGTCCCACCCCCACGGTGACCTTTCCCACCATGTCTGAAGGTCACCATTCGCCGGGGGTCAAGATCTACATCGACCCGTTCACCTACGAGGACCCCAACGAGGCGGTCCGGGAGTTCGCCAAAGAAATCGACGCCTCCTGCGTCAAGATAGAGGAAGTCATCGGATCAGGTAGAGACGGTCATGGACCGAGTGTCTCTTAACCTCGCTCGCCCTCTCTCTCTCTCTCACACACACACACACTCTCTCTCGCAATTATTTTTGTTCATCTCAATAAGCTTTATTGGCATGAATGTTGCAACAACAATATTGCCAAAGCTTCAAGACACAGCAACACAAAACAATAAACAATTCATATGGATGATAAGAATAATATGACAAGAAGCTACTTGTGATGTGTGTGTGTGGGGGGGGAGTGTGTGTGTGTGTGTGTGTGTGTGTTGGTCACTCACTGTCTCTCAGGTTGTGAAATGATAGGACATCTCTCACCCTCTCTCTCTCTCTCTTTCCCTCTCCCTTTTCCATCTCCCTCTCGCTCTCTCTCCCTCTCTCTCTTTCCCTCTATCTCTCGCTCTCTCTCCCTCTCCCTCTCTCTCTTTCCCTCTATCTCTCCCTCTCACGCTCTCTACCTCTCCTTCTCGCTCTCTCTCTCCCTCTTTCCGTCTCGCTCTCCCTCTCACTCTTGCTCTTCCTTTCTCCCTCTCGCTCTCTCTCCCTCTCGCTCTCTCTCCCTCTCCCTCTCCATCTCCTTTTCGCTCTCTCTCTCTCCCTCTCTCTCTTCCCCTCCTTCTCTCTCTCTCTCTCTAAAGTGTTCAATATTAACACAACAACCACCTCAACAAACAAAACAATCCATGGTTATTTCACAACTTGTCAAATTTTACGATGACTTCATTCTATTTGAACGGCGACAGCTTTTGTTCACGAATAGGATGAAAATAAAATGTTTATAAACTATGAACTTCTTCAAAAGGGAAATTATAGAAAAGAAACCCGGTTTCCTCTCATGAGACTAACTGCCACTTGAAGCAGACGACTTACAAATTCATCAATTTCTTCAACTGTGTCAGATATGTGTGTCAATGAAAAGATCTGGGAACGCGTGATGTCAAGTTTATTTAGCTTTCTTTCTTTTATTTTACTTTGAAGTCAGGAGAAATGTTTTATTCATGCTGAAATAAACTTTCACAGGAATAAATTAAAACCGCCTTGGTGCATTCTCTTTGGCTGATCTCATCTGAACTTTAGAGATGCTGTGTGTAGTTTGGCAAATAGAGGAAGACATAAAGTCCCAGTGCATCCTCATATTTTATTTGGGGGGGGACAAAGTTTTAGTCAGACGGGGGGGAAAGATGGAAATAAGAAACAAGAAATATCGGAAAAAAAATTAAGTTGAAGATGAAATCCGTTCTTTTACCATCGAGTACTAAAACCATGCAACATCTTCAATTATTTCACTCAAAATGTCGGAAATAAATGTGTCAGAAATATATAAATTCTAGAGAACAACCTTGGATTATTGGTACTTTAAATATTTAATTACGGTGGTTGCTGCATTGAGTCCTCATCTTGTAGTTCACTTCGGTCGCGAATGGCGTGAATGAACCACAAATAGTCGGGCGAGTAAACTCACGCGAGTGAAGCGCTGTCAGTTCTGTTTTTGAATAAAGGTTTGGAAATGAAATTTTTTTTTTTTTATCCGATTCATTGATTAATCGGAAAAAAAATAATCGTCAGATTAAACGATTATTAAAATAATCGTTGGTTGCGGACCCTGCCGCCGCCGCCGCATATTGAGAAGGTTTCCTGATGGGACTCAGAAACACTACTACTCTAAAGGGAAAGACAAAAAAGACACAAAATGGTAGCTCCTTGAATTTGAACCCCACGGCACTCATAATTTGTATTCCACCGCTTTAGTTATTTTAGTTTTTAACTGATAAATAACTCATGATCTCAACAAGATATTTCGTGATCCACAATAAATGGAAGATTTCACTATCATCTTCCCACGTAAATCATTATTCTTTTCGTCTTGTTCTTTTTTTCTTCTTTCTTTTGACCAAAACCAATCAAACCCAAATAGCCGTAGAGCTCCGGGTGGTAAAGGTCACGAACCAGATTCAGACCCTCTGTGTGCTCTCGGCTTTTGGTTTCGTTGAGCCGCTCTCGAGGGGCTTTCCCCGTAATCCCTCCGCTTCTCGCTTTATTTCTCTCAGGCCGAGGTTTCTCGCCTCAGCCAGAGGTGACAAAGGAGGGATGAAAACAACGCGTAGAGGGAGAGGGGAAAATATGAACCGGGCGATATGAGAGGTGGATGGACGTTGAGCCCTTAAACTGTTGAACCTCTCTCCCTTATTCTGCTGCTTTAGACGATAAAAAGATATACACCTCTCTTTCATTCCCTCTCCCTCTCTCTCTCTAACTTCTATTCTTTTTCCTCTCTGTATTTCGTTGATACTTCCTCTTATTTTCATATCTCTCTGTGATTTAGCCCCTGTGGAGTTTGTTGAGTATTCTGAAACTGGAAATGCTAAAAAACAAAGAACCAAGTGTGTGTGTGGGGGGGGGGGGGGGGAGCAGAACAACAGAATGAGGAGGGAAGATAAAAGAGGAAGGCACGCGGAGGAGATGATAAAAATACCTCACCTTCACTTTTTCTTGCTCTCTATCTCTCCTCTCTTTTTCTCTTTCCTTATTACTATCACTCGTAAAAGTCGCCTCATAAAAAGCCCTTAAAGCCCTGAAACAATTTAATTTACAACAGAGCTGAGTGATGACATCCACCCTGACAGGCTAGTTCATTTACTTTGACTGTATTTAGAAAATACAGTAGATTTAACCTTTTAAAAACTACCTATTTTTGAGGATTCTGCTCGAAGTAACATACCCAAACTAAAAAAGGGTGTATCTCTGCAACCACAAAGGCTATTTGAATAATGTCGGTATTATAATAAAGGGAACACATGTGAGCTTTTGTTCAGATGTGTAAATATTTGTATATATGTTACTGGTTAAGAGTAAATAAAGATGAAACACAGCGAAAATAGAAGTTTCAGGTTCGCCTAGGAAAAAAAGAGGTACTTTGAGGATGATTATCTCTTGGAAGGATGAAGTGAAAATATCTAAACTAACCCAGATAATAAAACAATATGTGAAAAGTCTCTCTGCAAAGTTTGACTTTGAAAAAGTGAAGCAGAAAAAAGTTATTCAAAGTCAATCATAATTCTTGTAATAATCCATCGTCCTCTTGACCGCCTCTGTTTGACAAAAGAAAAGGAAAAGTCAGCTGACCTCATCCCTCTCTCTTCCTCCATCCACACTTCCGTCCCCTCTTCTCCCTCGTTAACAACACCGTCTCATTTCCATCCTTCACTCGTCCGTTTCTTCACTCTCCATCCATCCTCTCCCTCCGATGTTGCCCTCCATCCGTCTCTCTACTCCAGCTGCGTTACAACAGGTGGTTTTTAATGAGCGGTGAGACTGCAGAGCAGAGATCACAGTCACGGCCCGTCGTCCAATTCCCATCACTCATCCATTATTCACACGCGATTTATATCTCTGCTTTTATTTTGAAGTGATATTCAATTTTCACGTCCGCCCCCATGCTGCATTTATTCCGACCGTGTCTCTGGCACGGTGGGAACTTGTCAGTCGGGTCGAACACGGTCTAGACGTATCTTTGGCAGCGTCACCGACGGCAACCAGCGGATTCATAGATCATGGCAATGCATAGAGAAAGCAATATAATATGTTGTTGCCACCGGACTACAGTACTCTCCTTCCGCCCTCTGTGGCTTTCTGTTATTTAACATTGCGGGACATTACACCGACCGGTCAATGTCAGCTCCGCAGGAATCAGATGGGACACCAGCTGGATCACAGTTCTGCTTTATGAAAAGTACAACATGGTTAATTAATATATTAAGTAATTAAAGCCTCACAGTTGGTTCAGTGTAATCTGGCTGATTAGATCTGATTACACCTGTTTTCCAACCTGTTGGTATTGATGGAGATGTGTGGCCATTGTCCCAAATGGTCTAATCAGACCTTTTGGGTGTAAGTAATCAAATTCATAACCACAGAAAAACCTATGGAATAAAAGGGTTATTTCTGCCTCTCGGTCTTTTTCTCAGTCTGCTTTCACTTTTAAAGTGACCAAACGAGTACAATACGACATACCTTCGCCGCAGCCACTTTTTTGGTCCTTGGCATGAGAGTGTGGGGAGCTTGATGTCATGTGAACATTTTGGCATTAGTTGCATGCCAATTGGATAAAAAGAAGATTTTGACATTTGACCCGATCGATCCCAAAATCTAATCAAATGTTCCCCGGATAATAACCAATCATTCCACCAAATTTCATGCGATTCGGTTTAATACTTTTTGAGTTATGCGAATAACACACAAACACAGACATACAAATAAATAAATAAATACACAGCGATCAAAACATAACCTTCCGCAGAATGCGAAGGTAAAGATACCACCACCCTTCTTTCTCTATGACGCTCGTCGGCCAAGTACCCCCGAACCAGCGGAAACATTTTGGGTGGAAAAAAGATGCAATTCACAGCACTGTGCCATCAGTGTCTGATTTAAAATATACAATATATACAAATCAGTTTCTAAACTTACACTTATTTTGAAAACGTCTTTTGAAGGGATCCTAATTTTTAATATATTCAAAAGAAATCTCACGTATCCCCTGGAGTGCCTTCACGTACCCCGAGGGGTACATGCAACCCAATTTGAGAACCACTGATCCAGATGGCTGTTCGGTACAACTAGAAACACCTTTTAGTTGCACCATCTAGTTCTGGTTCAGCATAACCCGAAAGTCATCTGTGGCCGGTAGATCTTTTTAAGTAATCGCCCTCATGGTGATTTACTCATTCTTACTTCAAAAAATAACGAGTAAGTGAATGCAGCGGGACTCGATGAGCAGACTTGTGAAGAAACTGTTCAGCCTCCAAACACAAATTAAACTGCAGGCAGAGATTGCACCTGTGATCTGTTGTCTCTTTATCCACAAGGTCACCCTTTGGCTCTTTTGTTTTAAATCATGAGAGGAAACTTGAGGTGTGGTGTGCAAAGGCAAGTGCCTTTGCAATTATAATCACATTATTTCTCCCTTTTTTATCTTGTTGGTCACCCCTGCTACAAACGTGTTATTATCCCCCCCCTGAGAGGAGCTCAGAGGGGATTCTGTCGGTGTTCTTTCGGTCTGCAAAAAAATACCATCGGTGTCCTCTTTACCGAAGCCCTCAACCTCCATCTGCTCAAAGGACATCTGTATGAGACGGAGCGGCGGCCTTTGCAGTCTGCACAAATAACAGAAAGAAAGTCAAATAGCCAGATCAGGTATCCGTGATCACAGTTTGTGAGGGTTCGGTTTTGGCTGGATCCAAGCGCGGACACGGGGGACAACAAGGTCGGGTGAAGGTGATGGGTTTATTGAACAGGACGCTGAGGAGGTGGTAGGACAGGAGGGAACGCAGACAGAACGCTGGGGTGGCGTGAGTAGGCATGAGATGGCGTGAGTAGGCGTGAATAGGCGTGAATAGGCATGAATAGGTGTGAATAGGCATGAGTAGGCGTGAATAGGCGTGAATAGGCATGAGTAGGCATGAATAGGCATGAGTAGGCGTGAATAGGCGTGCATAGGCATGAGTAGGGGTGAGTAGGTGTGAATAGGCATTAGTAGGCGTGAATAGGCGTGAATAGGCATGAATAGGCGTGAGTAGGCGTGAATAGACGTGAATAGGCATGAATAGGCATGAGTAGGCGTGAATAGGCGTGAATAGGCATGAGTAGGCGTGAATAGGCATGCATAGGCATGAGTAGGGGTGAATAGGCGTGAATAGGCATGAGTAGGCGTGAATAGGCATGAATAGGCGTGAATAGGCATGAGTATGCGTGAATAGGCATGAATAGGCGTGAATAGGCATGAGTAGGTGTGAATAGGCGTGAATAGGCATGAGTAGGCGTGAATAGGCGTGCATAGGCATGAATAGGCATGAATAGGCGTGAATATGCGTGAATAGGCGTGAGTAGGCGTGAATAGGCATGCATAGGCATGAGTAGGCGTGAATAGGCGTGCATAGGCATGAGTAGGGGTGAGTAGGCGTGAATAGGCGTGAATAGGCATGAGTATGCGTGCATAGGTGTGAATAGGCGTGAATAGGCATGAATAGGCATGCATAGGCGTGAATAGGCATGAGTAGGCGTGAATAGGCGTGCATAGGCATGAATAGGCATGAATAGGCGTGAATAGGCATGAGTAGGCGTGAATAGGCATGAATAGGCATGAATAGGCGTGAATAGGCGTGAGTAGGCGTGAATAGGCATGCATAGGCATGAGTAGGCGTGAATAGGCGTGCATAGGCATGAGTAGGGGTGAGTAGGCGTGAATAGGCGTGAATAGGCATGAGTATGCGTGCATAGGTGTGAATAGGCGTGAATAGGCATGAATAGGCATGCATAGGCGTGAATAGGCATGAATAGGCGTGCATAGGCACGAATAGGCATGAATAGGCGTGCATAGGCGTGAATAGGCATGAGTAGGGATGAGTAGGCGTGAATAGGCATGAGTAGGCATGAATAGGCGTGAATAGGCATGAGTAGGCGTGAACAGGCGTGCATAGGCGTGAATAGGCGTGCATAGGAGTGAATAGGCATGAGTAGGCGTGAATAGGCATGAGTAGGCGTGAATCGGCATGAATAGGCATGAGTAGGCATGAGTAGGTGTGAATAGGCGTGAATAGGCGTGAATAGGCGTGAATAGGCATGAGTAGGCGTGAATAGGCTTGCATATGTGTGAATAGGCATGAATAGGTGTGCATAGGCATGAGTAGGCGTGAATAGGCTTGCATAGGCATGAGTAGGTGTGAATAGGCATGAATAGGCATGAGTAGGCGTGAATAGGCTTGCATATGTGTGAATAGGCATGAATAGGCGTGCATAGGCATGAGTAGATGCAAGAATAGGAATGAGTAGTTAGCTTTAATGTCAAGCCACATAATGGTTTCTTCTTCTTCTCCTTCTCCTTCTTCTTCAGGTGAGTTCGGGGAGGTGTACAGAGGTCGCCTGAAGCCCGTCGCGAAGAAAGAAATTCCCGTGGCCATCAAGACCCTGAAGGTCGGCTACTCCGAGAGGCAGAGGCGGGACTTCCTGTCCGAGGCGTCCATCATGGGCCAGTTCGACCAACCCAACATCATCCGCCTGGAGGGCGTCGTCACCAAGAGCCGGCCGACGATGATCATCACCGAGTTCATGGAGAACGGAGCACTGGACTCCTTTCTCAGGGTAAATAACGTATAATGGTTACTACACACACACACACACGTACACGCACACATACACACACACACAAGTTCATGTGGAGATATGTCAACATGCTGCACTTCATTAAATATTATCTTCAGCTTGAATGTTGCCAGATGCAGTAGGAAGTCAAGCCAGGAACACTGTACTGCCCCTAGTGGCTGCACACGAGCTTCTTCCGGAGCTTTCCTTTTTCCCACTTTTTCTTTTTTCTTCAGACAAAATAGAACGAAACAAAGAATTGTAAATGACACAAAGAAAAACTGAAATAAATACTTCTGGAGCTTTCTACTGCGTCACTTGGTCCTCATCGGCAGGTTGAAATGTTCCACCTTTGACATTTTACAGTTGGAAACTGTTGTTTGTGTGTATTCAAGCAATACAATACAATATTATTCTATATAATATACAAAACAAAGACTGTAAAGGTATAGGTAGAAGCTAAAATGCTTATATATTCCGATCCTAAATTATTATTATCAAATAAATCAGGTAATTAACGATGTATAACACTGTATGTGTTGATGCCTCCAGCATCTATAGCGGGAGGGAGAGACAGGTGGAGAGGAGAGGGAGAACTGACTTCCTGCTCTTCTTCTTCCTCCTCCTCCTCCTCCTCTCTTCCCTCCTCATCCTGCGAGGACGTCTGTCGGTCAGTCTGTTCGTCTCTTTTGATCCCGCCTCCAAGACAGAGAGAGAAACTCTTTGATGTTTGGTTCTCACAGCGTGACCCCTTTTGACTCATCCGCTGACTCATGCACACACACACACATACACACACACACACACACACACACAAACGTCCATGATCAATCTCACTGGTGTTGCTGTCCTGGCGAGACCATCTTGCAGGCACAAGACCCAGAGGATCAATGTTTGTGTGCGCGTGTGTATGTGTGTTTGTGTGCGTGTGTGTGTGTGTGTGTGCCTCCAAGAAGGTTTTGCCTGTGGAGGATTAGGCTAGAAGAGCCTCAAAGGCACGGTTTGATGCACAAAGTGAATTAAATGGCACGCACACACACACACACACACACACACACACACACACCGTTGACTACTTTGTCAGCAGGTTTCTAAGAGTCAAGACTTTCTGGCTCAAAGGTGAAAAGGGTAAAATAGCAAAAAATATGTCTCATAACTACAACAAGCCTCCAGCTGCTTTCAAATGTGAGTTTCTTTTCTGATGATTTGTAGTATTCAACTCAGGAACGTCTGTTTTTGCTTGTGTACATTATTTACAAAGATTGATCAAATTGTTTCTCTGAATATGTCCTCTTGATTATCTGATTTTAATTGATAAAATTATAGTATTTTTCCAGATATGTCTTGAGGATAATGAAAGCCAAAGTCCCTGTTTGATAATTACAGTGTAACAATTTGGCGAATTGGCGAATTGAAATGTTTTTTCAAGGGGACAAAACAATATTATTAAAGCCCACGCATTAAAGCGATATGTTGGAAGTTATAAACTAAATGAAATGAGTGAACCGAGAAAAAAACATAATTTTTTCTTTAAAATTATTTTGAAAATCCGCATTTCAAGGCTGAAAGTGTCTCGAATCTTAATGAGGCCGTTTCTCTGTGATGGAGTCGACCGTCGGGGACGAGTCATGACATCATCAGACCCCCCCCCCCTCACCTCACCCCATGGCGTCTGCCTCACCGTGCGCATGCAGCACGAGCCTGTTCACTCAGCTTTAAATCCGAATGTCACAACGTATGAGGAATCAGTTTTAATAATTCATTCAGAATCAGAATCAGAATCAGAAACAGGTTTATTGCCAAAGAATGAATGTTTTCACAAACAAATGAGGAATTTTTTTTGGTGGAAGGTGCAACATTTGGACATGACAAACAACAATCAACGCAAGGAGGGAGGAGGAGTGGGAGGAAGAGGGAGGAGGAGGAAGAGGAAGGAGCGGGAAGAAGGAGGAGAGAGGAAGGTGGAAGAAGAGGTGGTAGTCCTGGGGGTGACAGTCAGTCAGTCCCGGGTCCATTGATGAGCCCGACCGCCGCCGGAAAAAGCTATTGGTGTGGCGGAGGTCGTGGTCATGATGGATCGCAGCCTCCCGAGGGGAGGGACTCGAACAGGAGTGTCCAGGGTGGGAGGGTCGGCGACAATCTTTCTGGCCCGCTTCAGTGACCTGGAAGTGAACAGGACCTGGAGGAAGGCAGATTGCAGCCGATAACCCTCTCGGCCGAGCGGATGATGCTCTGCAGCCTGCGCTTGTCTTTGGCTGTGGCTGCAGGGTGCCAGACGGTGATGGAGGAGCAGATGATGGACTCAACGATGGCCGTAGAACTGTACCATCATCTTCCTGGCAGGTTGAATTTCCTCAGCTGCCTCAGGAAGAACATCCTCTGCTGGGCCTTCTTGGAGATGGAGCCGATGTTCAGCTCCCACTTGAGGTCCTGGGAGATGATGGAGCATAGGAAGCGGTAGGACTCCACAGCCGACGGGGAGTCACACAGGATGAGGGCGGGTGGGGCTGCATTCCTCCTGAAATCCACAACCATCTCCACTGTCTTCAGAGCGTTGAGCTCCAGGTTGTTCTGGCTGCACCAGGTCACCAGGTGGTCAGTCTCCCACCTGTAGGCGGTCTCGCCCCGCCAGAGATGAGTCCAATGAGGGTGGTGTCATCCGCGAACTTTAGGAGCTTGACGGACTGGTGACTGGAGGTGCAGCTGTTGGTGTACAGGGAGAACAGCAGAGGGAGAGAACACAGCCTTGGGGAACCCGTGCTGGTGGTCCGGAGCCTGAGACGTGTTTCCCCAGCCTCACGTGCTGCTTCCTGTCGGTCAGGAAGTCTGTGATCCACCTGCAGGTGGAGTCGGGCACGTGCAGCTGGGAGAGCTTGTCCTGCAACAGGGACGGGATGATGGAATTGAAGGCAGAGCTGAAGTCCACAAACAGGATCCTGGCGAGGTTCCTCGGGAGTCCAGATGCTGGAGGATGTAGTGAAGGGCTATGTTGACTGCATCGTCTGCAGACCTGTTGGCTCTGTAGGCGAACTGCAGGGGGTCCAGGAGTGGGTCGGTGATGGTCTTGAGGTGTGACAGGACCAGCGTTCAAAGGACTTCATGACCACAGAGGTCAGGGCGACGGGCCTGTAGTCATTGAGTCCTGTGATCTTGGGTTTTTGGGGACGGGATGATGGTGGAGGCCTTGAAGCAGGCTGGAACGTGGCATGTCTCCAGGGAGGTGTTGAAGATGTCGGTGAACACGGAGACAGCTGGTCAGCACAGTGCTTCAGGGTGGAGGGGAGACGGAGTCCGGGCCCGCTGCTTTGCGGGGGTTCTGCTTTTTAAACAGCCTGTTGACAGCTCTCTCCAGGATGACGAGGGGCGTCGCTGAGTTGATGGAGGGTGCTCCAAAGGTGTGAGCCCCTGATGGGCTGGGGGAGGGTGGGCTGATGGTCTGTGGCTTGTTGGTGGGGCTGTGGGGGATGGTCTCAGGACTGCTCCATTGTCTTTCAAAGCGGCAGTAGAACTCATTCATCATCTTTCTGGCGATTATTAATCGATTTTGACGAGTTCAAGTTGCCGCGGTTACGACGGCTTGTCCTTCCTCTCCTAAGAGGGAGGAAGAAAGGAGAGAAGGAAGGGAGGGAGGGAGGAAGGAGGAGAGAAAGAAAGGAAGGGAGGGAGAGAGAGAGAGAGAGAGAGAAAGAAAGAAAGAAAGGAAGGGAGGGAGAGAGAAAGAAAGGAAGGGAGGGTGGAAGACAGAAAGGAAGGAAGAATGAAAGAAAGGAAGGAAGAAAGGGAGGGAGGGAGAAAGGAAGGAAGGTAGGAAGGGAGGGGGAGGAATAGAGTGAGCGTGAATAGGCATGAATAGGTGTGCATAGGCATGAGTAGGCGTGAATAGGCATCAGTAGATGCAAGAATAGGAATGAGTAGGCGCGAGTAGGCGTTAGTAGGTGTGAGTAGTTAGCTTTAATGTCAAGCCACATAATGGTTTCTTCTTCTTCTCCTTCTCCTTCTTCTTCAGGTGAGTACAGAGGTCGCCTGAAGCCGCCGCCAAGAAAGAAATTCCCGTGGCCATCAAGACCTACACACACACACAAGTTCATGTGGAGATATGTCAACATGCTGCACTTTATTAAATAGTATCTTCAGTTTGAATGTTGCCAGATGCAGTAGGAAGTCAAGCCAGGAACACTGTACTGCCCCTAGTGGCTGCACACGAGCTTCTTCCGGAGCTTTCCTTTTTCCCACTTTTTCTTTTTTCTTCAGACAAAATAGAACTAAACTAAAAATTGTAAATGACACAAAGAAAAAGTGAAATAAATACTTCTGGAGCTTTCTACTGCGTCACTTGATCCTCATCGGCAGGTTGAAATGTTCCACCTTCGACATTTTACAGTTGGAAACTGTTGTTTGTGTGTATTCAAGCAATACAATACAATATTATTCGATATAATATACAAAACAAAGACTGTAAAGGTATAGGTAGAAGCTAAAATGCTTATATATTCCTATCCTAAATTATTATTATCAAATAAATCAGGTAATTAACGATGTATAACACTGTATGTGTTGATGCCTCCAGCATCTATAGCGGGAGGGAGAGACAGGTGGAGAGGAGAGGAGAGGGAGAACTGACTTCCTGCTCTTCTTCTTCCTCCTCCTCCTCCTCTCTTCCCTCCTCATCCTGCGAGGACGTCTGTCGGTCAGTCTGTTCGTCTCTTTTGATCCCGCCCTCCCGAAGACAGAGAGAGAAACTCTTTGATGTTTGGTTCTCACAGCGTGACCCCTTTTGACTCATCCGCTGACTCATGCACACACACACACACACACACACACACACACACACACACACACACACAAACGTCCATGATCAATCTCACTGGTGTTGCTGTCCTGGCGAGACCATCTTGCAGGCACAAGACCCAGAGGATCAATGTGTGTGTGTGTGTGTGTGTGTGTGTGTGTGTGTGTTTGTGTGCGTGTGTGTGTGTGTGCCTCCAAGAAGGTTTTGCCTGCGGAGGATTAGGCTAGAAGAGCCTCAAAGGCACGGTTTGATGCACAAAGTGAATTAAATGGCGCGCGCACACACACACACACACACACACCGTTGACTACTTTGTCAGCAGGTTTCTAAGAGTCAAGACTTTCTGGCTCAAATGTGAAAAGGGTAAAATAGCAACAAATATGTCTCATAACGACAACAAGCCTCCAGCTGCTTTAAAATGTGAGTTTCTTTTCTGATGATTTGTAGTATTCAGCTCAGGAACGTCTGTTTTTGCTTGTGTACATTATTTACAAAGATTGATCAAATTGTTTCT
Source organism: Pseudoliparis swirei (assembly GCF_029220125.1). Taxonomy (NCBI): domain Eukaryota; kingdom Metazoa; phylum Chordata; class Actinopteri; order Perciformes; family Liparidae; genus Pseudoliparis; species Pseudoliparis swirei. The sequence goes on along the minus strand of NC_079392.1, from coordinate 5,182,259 downwards.
CTGAATATGTCCTCTTAATTATCTGATTTTAATTGATAAAATTATAGTATTTTTCAGATATGTCTTGAGGACAATGAAAGCCAAAGTCCCTGTTTCATGTTAGGTGTATAGCTGGTGTGTAGCTGGTGTGTACATTAGACAAACAAAACAACAATCAACAGTCAACAATTTAAATATTACATTTACAGTGGTATGAAATAAAAGTGCACAGACAGATAACAGTGCCGTGGACAAGGTGCTGTAAGTGTGTTAAAGTAGATATTAAATATTAAGTATAAAGCGGTGTGCAGGGGAGTTACTCAAAGACCTTTCTATGCTCGTCTTCCACACGACAGCCTCATTTTGTAACTTGTAGGTTTCAGGAACAGGTAAAGTTTTCATCCCTCGCTTGTTCTCATTCCCGTGTGGAATACTGACATGTATAACAATAAAAGTGCGATAATGGAAAAGTCTAAATAATCCTGTCACGGTTTTGCAGCAAAATGATGGGCAGTTTCCAGTGATTCAGCTGGTTGGTATGCTGAGGGGCATCGCGTCTGGAATGAGGTACACACACACACACACACACACACACACACACACACACACACTCTCCTGCTGTGGGAATCAATTTTTTATTAAAAAGAAGAAACTTTTTCAAACATTTCAATGATTGTTGTGTGAAATGAGATTTTTTTTTTACCAATACCAAATATATATATATATATACAGGACTGTCTCAGAAAATTAGAATATTGTGATGAAGTTCTTTATTTTCTGTAATGCAATTAAAAACAAAATGTCATGCATTCTGGATTCATTACAAATCAACTGAAATATTGCAAGCCTTTTATTCTTTTAATATTGCTGATTATGGCTTACAGCTTAAGAAAACTCAAATATCCTATCTCTAAATATTAGAATATCATGAAAAAGTATACTAGTAGGGTATTAAACAAATCACTTGAATTGTCTAATTAACTCGAAACACCTGCAAGGGTTTCCTGAGCCTTGACAAACACTCAGCTGTTATAAATCTTTTTTTACTTGGTCTGAGGAAATATTAAAATTTTATGAGATAGGATTTTAGAGTTTTCTTAAGCTGTAAGCCATAATCAGCAATATTAAAAGGATAAAAGGCTTGCAATATTTCAGTTGATTTGTAATGAATCCAGAATGCATGACATTTTTGTTTTTTTAATTGCATTACAGAAAATAAAGAACTTTATCACAATATTCTAATTTTCTGAGACAGTCCTGTATATATGTATATGTATATATGTATATATATATGTAGATATATATATATGTATATATATATGTATGTATGTATATGTATATATATATATATATATGTATGTATGTATATATATATATGTATGTATATATATATATATATGTATATATATATATATGTATATATATATGTATGTATATATATATATGTATATATATATGTATGTATATATATATATATATACTATATTGAATACTCTCCGGTTAATCGGCAGATATCCCCACACACACACAGACAGACACACACACACACACACACACTCAAACACACATGAACGAACACAAGTCTATTTATTTAAATAAGTGTGTGACGGATGATTGCCTTGGCAACTTTAAACACTGCTCACACACACACACACACACACACACACACACTCACTTGATCCTATCTGTGTTTTATTGCCGGCTGCGATGGCACACAAACGTGTACAAGTACACAGACATTACATCCCATTCCATATTTCATCAAAGGTGGCTTGCAGTGATAACACACACACGCGTACACTGACACACACACACACACTGAATCCCATTAGTTTTTTTTTTGTAGCCCAGCTAGCTGGCGATGAATAACCCACACGCACACACACACACACACTTGTTTATGTCGCAGGTACCTCGCGGAGATGAGTTACGTTCACCGGGACCTCGCTGCCCGGAACATCCTGGTGAACAGCAACTTGGTGTGTAAAGTGTCTGATTTTGGATTATCACGATATCTGGAGGAGGACACCTCTGACCCCACCTACACCAGCTCACTGGTGAGGACACACACACACACTCACACACACACTCACAGGGAGCATGCTTTAAACGTACCCTCAAGAGGATTCGCCGCATCTCTATCTGGTCAAAACCTCTCTCTCTCGTTCCCATGGATACCTGTAGAGAGGCTAGATTAGATTATACAACTTTATTAATTAAACTCATTGCCACGACAAATTCATACAGACAACAATAGACACAACAGACAAGAAACACACACACACTACAAGGAACACACAAAACCAGAAGATGCCCCATAAAACATCAGAAAGACGCTAACTCTAAATATAAATATAAATTTAAAAAAACCTGAAGGTGTTCCGAGGACTGGTGTGTGTGTGTGTGTGTGTGTGTGTGTGTGTGTGTGTGTGTGTGTGTGTGTGTGTGTGTGTGTGTGTGTGTGTGTGTGTGTGTGTGTGATCTGGATATTTCTGTTTTTACAGTGTAAACCTTTTGTGCAATACATCTGCAGAATATCTCTTTATTAAAAGATACTTTAAAAAAAGAGAACTGACAATCAATGCAGAGAATTGACCTTTTCGTATATTTGCTATTAAGACTAATTCCCATGTGAAGCGTGTCCAAGATGTTGACTTCAAAGGAGCTATCATCTTCTCTCTCTGCCTCTCTTCTTCTCTCTCTCTCTCTCTTCTCCCAGGGGGGTAAGATCCCGGTGCGCTGGACGGCTCCGGAGGCCATCGCCTACAGGAAGTTCACGTCGGCGGCGGACGTCTGGAGTTACGGCATCGTCACCTGGGAGGTGATGTCCTACGGAGAGAGGCCCTACTGGGACATGAGCAACCAAGACGTGAGGCCGCTGTGTGTGTGTGTGTGCGTGTGTGTTGATGTGTGTGTACGTGTGTGTGTGTGTGTGTTGGATGTTCTTTCAAGGCTCCTTGGCCTTTTTAATATGGTTGATTGAAACATGAATTGAAACCTTCTCCATCACAGCAACGGATGGGCTGTGTGTGTGTGTGTGTGTGTCTGTGTGTGTGTGTGTGCGTGTGTGTGTGTCTGTATGCGTGTGTGTGTGTGTGTGTGTGTGTGTGTCTGTGTGTGTGTGTGTGTGTGTGTGTGTGTGTGTGTGTCTGTGTGTGTGTGTGTGTGTGTGTCTGTGTGCATGTGTCTGTGTGTGTGTGTGTGTGTGTGTGTGTGTCTGTGTGCGTCTGTGTGCGTGTGTGTGTGTCTGTGTGTGTGTGTGCGTCTGTATGCGTGTGTGTCTGTGTGTGTGTGTCTGTGTGCGTGTGCGTGTGTATGCGTGTGTGTCTGTGTGTGTGTGTGTCTGTGTGTGTGCGTGTGTGTGCGTGTGTGTCTGTGTGCGTGTGTGTCTGTGTGTCTGTGTGTGTGTGTGTCTGTGTGCATCTGTGTGCGTGTGTGTCTGTGTGCGTGTGTGTGTGTCTGTGTGTGTGTGTTGAGAAAGGGCAGTGTGCAGTAAGATGTCAGATAAACTCATATTCCGTGTGTATTGCAGGGTATGAGTTGGTGTGTGTGTATGAAGGTGTGTGTTGAAGTGCATTGCTGTGCGTTTGTGTGTGTGTGTGTGTGTGTGTGTGAGAGAGAGACTTCGTCCTGTTTTCTTTTGTTCTCAAAACTGTATAGGATTGTTTATATTTACCCTTATTTGTCACACACTGCCTTTCCAGAGTGTGTGTGTGTGTTTGTTTGGAGGGGGGGGGGCGTTTGCAGTTCTTGGGGGGAAAACGAGGCCATCAATTCAAAGTGCCACAGACGTGTTTGTTTCCCGGACCGTCAGACGTCAGGATTTTGTCTTCCACCTTTCCTTCGGGGAATAATCTCATCGCCGTGACAACTTTATTCCAATTACCTTCACAGTGGCGTCAACCTGCCGCAGCATCTCGACGCCTGTTCGTTCTCCTCGTTTCTCTGGCGTCTCCGAGTGGTTTGAGGCTTCTTGTCATTTCTAGCTGAGCTGTTCCAGGCGAGACGTGATTGGCATTTATTTTCTTTTTAAAGTTCTCATCCTCCGTTGTTCTCGCGTTTAAATGTGTTTAAAATACTTTAGAGTCTGAGATCACGGACGGTACATGAAGAGAAAGGAGGTTCCAGAAGATCGGATCGCTGACGTTTTTATTTTTAGGTTCCTATTCCGAGAAGAAATGTGATCCTCAGATTATAGTTCGCTTTGGCGCTGAAACGACTTCAGAGCGCCGAGGATCGGATTATTAATCCTTCCCTTCTGGAACGTTCTGTCTGAGAACTTTGAATAAAAAGAGATAAACTTTATTTATGGTATTACGTATAGTTTTACTTATGGTATTACTTCTAGTATTACTTCTAGTATTACTCATGGTATTACTTATAGTATCACTTATGGTATTATATGTGGTGTTACTTATAGTACTACTTATTGTATTACTTATGGTATTACTTATAGTTTTACTCATGGTATTACTCATGGTATTACTCATAGTAGTACTTATAGTAGTACTTATAGTTTTACTCATGGTATTACTTATAGTATTACTCATGGTATTACTCATGGTATTACTCATGGTATTACTTATGGTATTACTTATAGTATTACTCATGGTATTATTCATGGTATTACTCATAGTAGTACTTATAGTATTACTTATAGTATTACTCATGGTATTACTCATGGTATTACTCATAGTAGTACTTGACCCTCCTGTCGCCTTCGGGTCAATTTGACCCGATTCAATGTTTATTGTCGGTGTTCTTTCGGGAGTCAACAAACAAACATAAAGTGCCTCACACTTAAACTTGGAAAACAATATTAATTCTAATAATTTTCTGGAGATGTAAATAGCTGGGGTCATATTGACCTCAAGGGTAAAATATGTTAGTAAATATAAAGGTAACAGGAGGGTTAAACATTGAATCGGGTCAAATTGACCCGAAGGCAACAAGGGTTATAGTTTTACTCATGGTATTACTCATGGTATTACTCATGGTATTACTTATAGTTTTACTCATGGTATTACTCATGGTATTACTTATGGTATTTTTGTATTGGCTTTCTTGAAGAAAAGTTATTTCCTTGATTCTCGTTCTGAGTTTGTACTTGTGGTTAAATTCACTTATTTTAAGTCTCTTAGGATAAAAGCGTTCGCTAGATGACATGTGATGTAACTATATGAGACGTTTTCTTCGTCATCTGTCCGATTGATGAGGAGATGATCAGTTGTGGCGAAATGCATTTCTAACTTTTAGACGGACACGTTTTCAACGAATAGAAAGAAATCATTTCCCACATTTCTGTCAGTTAGCATCGACATCTTCTTCTTACCGCCTCTCACCCCGACATTTCACACTTTCAACTCCCCCCCCCCCGCCCCCCCCTGCTGTGTCCTCACCTCCTCACCTCCTCCCCTCCTCCTCTCCTCCTCCCTTGCAGCCTCACCCCTCGTTCTCTTTCGACAGCCTACGCGGCGGTAATGGCAGACAGTCGGTCTAATGACAGAGATGTTTTTTTAATGGCACACACACACACACGCACACAGACACACACACAGTGTGTATAATGATGGGGGGGAAAGTGCGCGCTACCTCTGTGTAGCTAACGAGGGTCTGCCGGCTGTATTAACTATGCATGAACCTCACACCCTGAGCTCACACATACAGCTGAACCACACACACACACACACACACACACAGACATGCAGGATTTCAAAGAACGGTGAAATTGTCAGCGGAAGCCACCACAGGTGCCGTGTTTCCACATGAATTAATCATGAAAGAGACCTGTGATGTTTTACTACACTCGCTATTTTTTTTGGGATTGACAGCGGGCGCTTAGAGCGAATGTACGCGCCGCACAAAGCCTGAGAAGTGTGTGTGTGCGTGTGTGTGTGTGTGTGTGTGCGTGCGTGCGTGCGTGCGTGTGTGTGTGTGTGTGTGTGTGTGTGTGTGTGAGTCAAGTAGAGTTCAGGCAGCCAAATCCCCCGAGAACACCGACACTCGTAACTTTACATTTACACGTGCGGGGGAAGTATTATTTTAAGGATTTTTTTAATGGCACATCTGCTTTTGTTAAAGGCAGAATCTGTGGTTTTTTTTTTTACTTTATAATAAAGAGAATGTGTGTACAGGTGATGGAGGAACACACTCGGAGGACAAGTGAGGGAATGGCAGGCGGACATTTTTTTAAAAAGAAGAAGAAAAGCCAGAATGCGTTGACCTTAAATTGAACTTTCCCGTAACTCCCGACTGTAATATAACCAAAATAATTCAAGGAAATAGTTTGACACTTTGGGAAATATGCTTATTTTTGCCGTGTACAAAGACTTCAAAGGTGTCTACCAGCACCTCTAAAGATAAAATAAATAAATAATGAACACGTTATATATCTCCTTGGTTCATAGGGTAAATATTTAATGGAGGTTTTATGGGGATTTATGAGCGTGGCAATCTTTAGTCGGGGCGCAGTGATTTCCTGGAGTCCACTAAATGGCTGCTGGTGTTTGCTCCGTATATAAATAAGCTAATTTTTCCAAATATGTCAAATATTTCCCTTGAGCCTAAATGGTTGAAATAGTACTTTAGGAACGTGGCGGTTACTGGTGGTCGCTACACAAGGTGTGCACACTTCCTGTTTCCTGATGCTACTCAGGGTTTAGTGACGTGAACACGGAGGTGAGGAAAAGATGGAAGATTGATATAAGCAGAACACGTCATAAGCGGGTTACAAACAATGTGAGTTTAATGCAACTATTATGCAAGTATTACTTATGGTATTACTCATGGTGTTACTCATGGTATTACTTATGGTATTACTCATGGTATTACTTATTTTATTACTTAAGCGATTACTAATAGTATCACTCATAGTATTACTTATGGTGTTACTCATGGTATTACTCATGCTATTACTCATAATATTACTTATGGCGTTACTCATGGTATTACTCATGGTATTACTCATGGTATTACTTATTTTATTACTTAAGGTATTACGAATAGTATCACTCATAGTATTACTTATAGAATTACTCATGGTATTACTTATAATATTACTTATAGTATTACTCATGGTATCACTCATAGTATTACTTATAGTATTACTCATGGTATTACTCATAGTATTACTTATAGTATTACTCATGGTATTACTCATAGTATTACTTATGCAACTATCATAATGTTATTTTGACATTCACACATTCCTGACTCAAGTGGTGGATTAATTTCAGATAAAGATAAATAACTTTTTTCCTTTTCTTGATTTTCTTTTCTTTTTTTGGTTGTCATGGCGACTTCTTCAGCCTCCGTCAGTCAAACAATGTTTTTCTACTCTCTGCGATTGTTCCTGATAGCTCCATCCTTCATTCCAAGGTGTGCTAGCACAGCGTCTCCGCAACGCGACGTGTTTGCCTCCAAAGTTTTCCCGGAGAAGCCTCGACAGGTAAAAACCTGAGTCGGCATAAAGGGATCAGAAGCCGCTCCGTGTGAAACCAGCTGCCTCCGTCAGAGCGATGAGATCCGGACGCACGCCGCGACGGGAGGAAGTTCTCCGATGGAAAATGAATCCTCTCGGATTTTCTTTTTTTCTTTTGTACGTTTAATTAAAGCTGAACGAGGATTGTACTGTAAAAATACACCTTGCACAATCCCAAAGGAGACAACAGAAGACTTCATGAACTCCTCTCCGCCGACAGGAAGTCACAAATCAAAATGTGAGAGTGAAATATTCTGAAGTCTCCCCCGACACTTCTTCATACCGCCTCTTTCCTTCTTCTGATATGCTCACAGACCGGCGGCACCACGCCGAGTGCGATTCACGAGTGTCGGCTCGAAACATTTCTTCCCTTCCCAGCCCTCCTTCTCTTTCCGATACGTGTCAATATAATGTCAATCCTTGTATTTTTTTCTTTCAGCAAATCTATTTTTGGGATAATACATCCAATTGTTGATGAATGTGTTAAAATACAGTTTCCTCTGTGTTAATATACAGTTTCCTATGTGTTACTATACAGTTTCCTATTCACACATTCGAAAGCTACGTAGAAACACGTTATTTATTTTGAGTCAAACATCTGACGAGCGATGAGAGCCGTGAGACTCAACCAAAAATAAACCAAAATAATAAACCAAAAATAAATAAGTTGAGAGTCAGATATTCATCCTTTATGGGTTTATCTCTTGTTTCTCATTCCTTCCTTCCTTTCTTTCTTCCTTCCTTCCTTTCTCCCTTCCTTCCTTTCTTTCTTTCTTTTTTTCTTCCTTCTTTTCTTTCTTCCTTCCTTCATTCATTTCTTCCTTCATTTCTTCCTTCCTTTCCTCCTTCCTTCCTTTCTTCCTTTCATCCTTCCTTTTGTTCTTTCTTCCTTCCTTCCATCATTGCTTTCTTCATTTCTTCCTTTCTTCCTTCTTTTCCTTCCTCCTATTCTTTCTTCCTTCCTTTCTTTCTTTTTTTCTTCCTTTTCTTCCTTCCTTCCTTCATTTCTTCCTTCCTTTCCTCCTTCCTTTCTTCCCTTCCTTCCTTTCTTCCTTTCGTCCCTTCTTTCATCCTTCCTTTTGTTCTTTCTTCCTTCCTTCATTCCTTCCTTCCATCATTTCTTTCTTAATTTCTTCCTTTCTTCCTTCTTTTCCTTCCTCCTATTCTTTCTTCCTTTCTTTCTTTTTTTCCTTCCTTTCCTCCTTCCTTCCGTCATTTCTTCCTTCCTGTCATCCTTCCTTGCTTTTTTCCTTTTTTCTTTTCTGTCTTGCTTCCTTTCCTCCTTCCTTTCGTTCTTTCTTCCTTCCTTCCTTCCTTCCATCATTTCTTTTTTCATTTCTTCGTTTCTTCCTCCTTTCTTTCTTCCTTCCTTTCCTTATTTCCTTCTTTCTTTATTCCTTATTTCCTTTCTACCTTTCTTCTTTCCTTTCTTTCTTCCTTTCCTCCTTCCTTCCCTCCTTCCTCCCCTCTCTCTTCCCTCTCTCCCAGGTGATCAATGCCATCGAGCAGGACTTCCGGCTGCCGGCCCCGATGGACTGTCCTCTCGTCCTCCACCAGCTGATGCTGGACTGCTGGCAGAAGGACCGCAACGCGCGCCCCAAGTTCCCGGACATCGTCAGCATGTTGGACAAAATGATCCGCAACCCGGCGTCGCTCAAAGCCGGCACCAACAACGTGGCCCCCGCATGGTGGGGAGAGATACAGACACACACACACACACACACACACACACACAGAATAGTGTGTTAAGGTGCGTTCACACCAAAAGCGAAGCGATTTTTTTCGCGCGACCGAATCCCATGAAAAGTCAACGTACAGACGCGTGTGGCTGTGATAGACGCGATATTTTTCCGGGCGACGCGTTTGCAGCGGCGCAATTTTCGCCCCTAGTTGAAATATCTCAACTTTGAGGTGTAATCTCGCAACTCGTGCCAATCAGCTCTCGAGTTGCTCCGCGCGTCATCGCTGTCCCGCCGCTGTTGAACCAGAACAAGACGGACAATAATGTGTGACATATATTATATATTATAATGTTATGAAGACAATAACAGCGTTTAGATGTTCCGCTCTCGTAGCGCTGGAGGCGGAAGTCTTTCAGACGTAACAGTAACTTCATCGGCGAAAGTGACCGAGCTGAGTGAGCCTACGGGTGACGTCATGTATAAATAAATAAATATATATATATATATATTAATGTCATGAACCCAAACACGAGGGCGTTAGTGTGTGGGAGGTCCACAACAAGTATAAAGCAGAACTAGTGGTTAGTTATTCCGTGGTGGATGAAGGAGATGATAACGGTCTTTACGGAGACGAGACACGGAGATAAGCCCCGCCCCTCTCGGAGCGTCTCGACGCTTATGGCGTGATCACAGCAAATGGTCGAGCGAGTAAACTCACGCCTTTTGGTGTGAACGCACCTTAACACCTGCTCCTCCTTCCTGTTTCCTGTAGTCCTTCCCATCATCCCCTGTTGGACCGCGGAGCTCCAGACCTGAGCCGGCTGAGCTCGGTGGAGGACTGGCTGGCGGCGCTGAAGATGACCCAGTACCGAGACTCCTTCCTGGGCTCGGGCTTCACTTCTCTGACGCTCGTCACGCAAATCACAGCCGAGTGAGTCCGCTCATTCACTCCGTTCGTCGTCTACCTGCCGACTTCTCACCTGCCAAGTCGGTGTCTCGTTAGTCGGACGGCCGGCAATGGCGGCCGGTCGGCCGACTTCTGATTGGCCGAACTATACGTCCACGCCCCGTCCGTCTCTCTGAATTACTTGCTTCCATCCTCTCTTCTTCTTCTTTTTTATCATTTTACTTGACGATTACAAAACAAGTCTGTCGAATAAGCCGTAATTGCTGGAAAAGGATTTGAACCAGTCAAAAATAATAAGAATGTATGTTTATTTAAAGCGTTTATGTTTCTTTAAAGCCAGACGTGCTATACCTGGTGTTTTTTTGTTTGTCTTTAACTCACCTTTTTTAAATTTAGTTTATCTAACATAACATTATGTATTTACATACAGTCACTTTCTTTGTCCATTTTTCAGTTGTATATCTTGGTACACGGTGTACACAACACACAAAGAACAACAAACAACGAATAGTGCTCACTCCAAGAAAAAAAATAAGAGGGGGAAAATAGGATAATAATGAATAAATTGCGTACAAAAAAATTATATCATACAAATTATACAAATACAATAAATAATTTAAATAATAATTGTTCACTCCTGAGTGAAGTATTTGTTGTGCTATATATGCTTTTCAGAGAGGAGTGTGTACATACCTGTTGTTTTGATCAGCATTTCACTCCTTTCACCGTCTGACAATAATAATTGTATCTTAATGTACTTAATATAATGCACAGTGGAATTAATTTGGTTGTTGGCTATTTAAAGAATGATGGATTATTGCTTTTCCTGTATAGGAGGCACATGAGCACCACTCCTGTCTGACAGCGACATTATATATATATAACCTCGGGCCTGGAGCTGCTCTCCATGTTCACTGTGGCTCAAACGTTTGGATGGTTTTCCCCACAGGGATCAATGAATTAGATTTAAGCATAAAGCCTTAGTGGAAACAGCAGAGAGAGCCACACAGAACTGGCTGTGTGACTCTAAATGGTATTTAAAAGGCTTTTAATGGATGAGGCACAGATTGTTTCCTTCTGGAAATGAACTAAACATTGAAACACAAATGTGTGTTGAGTGAATTATATAATATTTATAAATCCATGCTCCATTTTCCATCCCATAAAAATGCATCAACAGCCCATAGAAAGTAATGGCGGGCGGCTTTAGCTCAGTGGGGTAAAAGGGCCGTCCTGCAACCGCAGGGTTGTGGGTTCGATCCCCGCTCTCCCCATTAGTTGCAAGTCGAAGTGTCCTTGAGCAAGGCACTGAACCCCAGTTGCTTCCCGGGCGCTTCACCGCAGCCCACTGCTCCTTAATAACTAAGGATGGGTTAAATGCAGAGAACTAATTTCCCCTTGGGGATAAATAAAAGTGTATATTCTTATTCTTATTCTTATTCTTATATTGGCTAAATAGGTACATATTCATAGTGGTTAAAAACTAATTACCCAGATAAAATAATATAATTAATTTTTCACCCGCACTGTTTTAGGGTGCATGCAGAAAATACAGTTTATAACATTTAAATACGAACACAAATATGTGTTTTATTCCTTAAAGCACTTCATCCACACAAAAGATGTATACTTTAAAAAGATAAGAGAGAATTATGCACAATATTTCTTAATTTTCTGTGTTTCTCTCCAGAAATGATTGGTTAAACCTCCCATGTTACTACCTAGTCATTATTGTTTGTTTGTGTATTTTATTCAGTCAATCAAATCAAATACAATACAATATTATCCTATATAATATACATTAGAGAAAGACTGAAAAGGTATAGGGAGAAGCAAAAAATGCTTATAAATTCCTATCCTAAATTGAAATCAAAATAAATCAGAAAATTAATATAAAATAAAGAAGAAAATAAAACAACAACAATAAACAAAATAAAAAACAAAATATATTTATATATACTACCACATATATCTTCCATATTAATACGTTTTTAATTACTTTTATAACTCTCAAGAATTGTTTTATAAATAATTCCCTTAAAAACCAAAAAGGAGTTCACCAGTCTTACATCCATTTCAACATTATTCCATAATTGGACTCCTACAACAGAAATACGTCTTCTTTTAATCCCTTTTTTAGCCTTTTGTACCGTGAACTTACAAACATCTCTCAAATCATATTTACACTCATGTATTGAAAATAAACTTTGTACACAGTGTAGCAGTGACTTTGCTTTAGCTCTGTACATTATCTGCATTATTTAATAATAAACCAAATCATTAAATTTCATAACACGTGATCTGTAAAAGAGGGTTTGTGTGCTCATAGTAGCCGATTATGTAATCAAACCAGCCATGTCACTGCTCTGGTCACTTAAAACACACATACAGTACCTTTATTTATTTATTATTCCATTTCAAGGCCCACTTGTGATGAAATACCACTTTTTTTTAATGAAAGCAGCCGTGTTTGTGACGACGCAGCGACCTCATGACCTCCTCTCTGTGTTCTTCCAGAGACCTCCAGAGGATCGGCGTGTCTCTGGCTGGACACCAGAAGAAGATCCTGACCAGCGTTCAGTCCATGAGCCACGGCGGCGGCGACGACGACGACCGCTCTCCCACCGAATCCGTGTAGCCCCGCCGCGGAGCGCCCCCCCCACCCCCGTACGACACACGCGTGTGTCTTTTTTTTTACACGCCGGACGGACTTTCTTTCACGGCCGTCAGCAAATCGATGTGAACTGAAAAAAAAGAAGAAAAGAAAAAAGCCTCTCGGAGGGAATTCGATGCCGAGTTTTTGTGCATTAAAAATAACAACACGGCAGATCTGATCCGCGACCGCAAGACGACATGAAAAAAAGCAAAAAGCGTCCGGTCTCACGAAGCCGACGATTTGATTCGACGGTTTCTTTAAGGATGAATCGCACAAGAGGAAACGTGACTGAACGGACATTTTTTTTAATGAAGGGAAACCAAACTGGACGACAAGCCTGACGGAAGGTGATTAAAAAAAAAAAAACTGTTTCTGGAGAGACCCGTCGCAGACTTTGTCGTTGTCTTCCGATATGTTTTTGTTCATCTGAATCCAGACGAGAGCGGACGACGGCTAACGGGACTTTCTGTGAATCCATCTTCATATTGAAGAGTCTGTACATATTACGATATGGGATGTTTATTTCCTATATGCTTTCACTTTTGCCAACCAGTTAATTGCCACTGGAGTGTGTTGTTGACTTCTCTATGATTATCTTCCTCTGACTCCATCGCTTGAAGGTGCTGTGGACTGCAAACACACACACACACACACAAAAGAAAAAAGTGTGTTACTTCTATTGTTTGTACTGTTCATGCAACAAAAAGAAAAAAAAGATGAACTCTTCCACACAGAGAGCGAGAACAAGCCTGATCTACTTAGAATACTTCGCTCAGAAGTTAAGTCGTAATTGATGAAGTTTAACGATCAGAATAAAAGGCAATTAAGGATGCTGCCCGTCAGGCGTCAGCACGACGCACGAACACGCCAGAAACACGCAAACAAATCTCATCTCTGTCAAAGCTGTCCAGATGGTAATCGCTCCCCAGCAGGCAGGCGTATCGGGGCCTCTGTATCAATTCTGATTTATTTTTTTGTGGGGGTTTCAACGACGTCTGAATATGTCAGCGTTCTCAGAGGCTTTTATTTTGACAGCCGCACGTCGGCGGTGATTAATACCGCCGCGTCTTCGGCGTGCAGATGACTTGACGACGTGACGCATGACGTGTTGATCACATCTGTGTGAGAGGCGACCTTTTCAATGGGGGGGGGTGGCGGGGCTTACGCAACAACCATTCTACAAGCAACAAAGATTGATTTGCTGTCAGATATGTCGGCGGAAAATTATCTAACGAGCAAAGATAGCGACGTGTACATGGAAATCTCTGGCGTAGTTATCATGTTTTGGTGCAGTCATGTGACGTATGACATCATCGAGGAGGCCCGATCGCACTCCGGGGGGGGGGGGCGTATTCTCTTTGATCTCGGCGCTGAGCGGATTACTCCGCTCTGCCTTTAGCCCAAAACGCCCGGTCACGCGTGTGCGTCCGACATCCCGAGGATTAGCGGCCTGCAGCCCCGTCTTGTTTTTTGTTGGTGATTTTTTTTAAATTCATCATCATCCCCCTAGTGACTGAATACGGTCACAATGACACAAGTGACCGTATTTAGTCGCTTAATGCTGATATGTTGTGTTTTGTGTTTTGTGTTTGCTGCTGGGATCGGCCCCCAAAACACTTTCATTTATCAAAGTTGTGGCATTGAGAGAAAAAAAATAACCTCCAAACATTTAATTTTCCGTTGCATTTGAGACGATGACTCGTTGACGCGGTTATCGGTGAGCTTTGAGATCGACTCGCGCCGTGTCGAGTGGTTCAGAGGCGGAATTCGTTGTAAATAAATGTTTCGGTGCCGACGCGGGGGGAAGGGGGGGGGGGAACGAAGAGTGAGCTTGTGTTCGAATACCACCTAATGAACGTCATGCAGGTAAAACAAAAGCTGTCAACCCAGAGATCTTCTTCTTCTTCGTCTTCTTCTTTCTTCCTTACAAGATTAGACGTGTTTTTTTTTTACATGTTCCCATGTCTCGGTGTTTGTGAGAAGACGTTGACGGACGTTCTTTTCTTCTTCTTCTTTTTCTTCTTCTTTTCTTCTTACTTTTCTTCTTCTTTTTCTTCATTTTCTTCTTCTTTGTCTTCTCTTCTTCATTTCTTCTTCATGTTCTTGTCCTTGTTCTTCTTTTTCTTCTTCTTGTTTTTGTTTTTATCTTTTATCTTCTTTTTTTCTTTTTCTTTTACTTTTTCTTCTCTTCTTCTTTTTCTTGTTCTTCTTGTTCTTCTTTTTTTACTTCTTCTTCTTCTTCTTCTTCCTTACAAGATTAGACGTGTTTTTTTTTTTACATGTTCCCGTGTCTCAGTATTTGTGAAACACAATGACGGACGTCTGGTATTTAAACGATGACTCGTCGGTTTTGATCAGAACTCAAACGCCACGGAGAGGAGAGAACATCTCAGGAACAACAACAGGAGTGAGTTGTGTTTGTGCTCCATAACAATGGGATTGTTTATTGTTCTAATCATGCACTCTACATAAAGAGACCAACGCAAGACGAGGCGCTTCACGGGTTCATGGAGGAAACTCTGTTTGATGTTTTTCTGAAGAGCTTATTAAAAGTAAAATCCACCCTGAATCGAGCCCCCGAGAAGAGAGCAACATTTCCTAAATCCTGTGAGAGTTTTCTATTTGTTTATGTGAACGAGACTCTTATGCAAAGAGATTCACGTCACACACTCTCACGCTGGATCTCTGGGCTCGTTTTATACTTCAAGGCTAAATTAGATTTTTTTTTTTACCCTTTTTAATGAAAGTAGGACATTGTGACGCGATGCTTTAAAAAAAATTCTCATTTGTTCTCATGGTAAACAACAAAATCACCAATCTTCCAATGAAAGGCAAATTTTTGGCTATTTATTTAAAAAATATATTTATATATTTTACATATCTTGCGCTAATTCGCTGCAGATTTTTTCAAGATCAAATATGTCCCTTGTACATTAGCTGTGTCCTATTCCATACCACAGTATATAGAAATTGTGTCCGTATATTAATAACAGCATAAATATTAGTTCTCCTGGCACGCCATTGGTGCATCTATTCAGTGTTACCCACCTATTGTTTAAATCCTTTATTTCTAACCAGCTTGTTGATGTGATTATTTCCTTATAAAACTTAGTAGGCCTACATTTGTTTCTTTACTTGCTACCAGTCTTCTTCTTCTTCTTCTTCTTCTTCACCTTTTTGCTGGTGTCGTAACGTGACACCATTAATCACATGGTTCATAAAAACATTAATCCATAGTGCTACTCTTTTTTTGTTTTTTTTAGACCACCAATGTGATTGGAGACCCTTTAAAATCCACTTCTGCTTTAGTTTTCTTGAGCGTCTTGCAGATTAAGCTCCGCCCCCACCCGATTAAGCTCCGCCCCTTCCAGATTAAGCTCCGCCTCCTCCAGTCGAAAAAAGGTGTTGAAGCCGAAGCTGTTTAGTAACTACCAACAGCCGGAAGAAGAAAAACTTCTGCACGTCAGCAGTTTCGTCGCAACACTCATCGTGAAGCCGTCGTTGGCTAACAACCATCCATCCCATAATAGGTGAGACAACCACCATCTCCAGTCTGACTCATTATCACTGGGACAGGGTGGTGTAACTGGGGGTCATTGTCTTTTGGGAAAAAATAATGGGACTTTTAACTTGCAAACCAGAGGCTCCTCCCACTTCACATCTCTATACAGTATTGGTTATGGGACACAGCTTCTGCATTGTTTTACGGTGGAATTCTCTTTTCTTTTTTTTATATCCACCTAGAATATTCCTTCAGGTTTCTCTATGTACGTGATACTTTAGTGTCGTGTGGGAACTGGCCCATATATCCGTGACCACGGTCTCAAAACTCATGCATTCTGGTCCGCTGGGATTACGGTCCACGGGGACTATACGGTGATACTATGATGAATTCCTCTTTTGTTGAACGACAGGTGCAGATTTTTTTTTTTAAAGCGCCCTCGCTTTGGGACCGCCGACACCAAAGAAGCTGACATTTACTGCAGATGTTTTAGATAGAGAACTCTATTCAGACTTCATGTAACCGATATAAAAAATATAAAAATAGACATCGACACGATGGCTTACCAACCGCTCTTAATAAATATAGCCAATATACAAGAAAATAGGCCCAGACATTTTAAAAATGTGTGTCACCAGAAGGACCTGTACGCGCTTTTAGGGTGGATTCATCTTTTAATTGCTGTTTTTATTCTGAAGAACTGGACGGACTCAGCTGCTTCTCTCCTCTCCTGTGTAATAGATACTGGAGGTGAGAGGGGGAGGGGGGGGGGGAGTGAAAGGGAATAGGTAATGGAGGGAGCCAGAGGAGAAGGAAAGTGTAAAAAAAATGAGAAGAACAGGAGGGGTGGATGGGGCGAGCGGCAACGCTTGACACTGGTGTATGAATAAAAATGAGCCATGGGTGTGGAGAGATTACTCTCTCTCTCTTTTCTCTCTCTCTCTCTCTTCCCGTCTGTCCTCTTTCTTCTCCTCTGAAAGTCCACGACCTCTCCGCACAACTCAAATCTGCTTCCAGTCAGCATCTCCACAAAGTTTTTGTTAAAGTTCATCACTGATAAATAAATATCCACATCTTTTCTTTTTTTTAAACTTTTTAAAAGATGTATTATTGACAAGTTACACTTTTTTACTCACGCAACAAACAAACAAATGCAATGTTTTCAGAAATAATCCTGAAACTATAAAAGGTCTTCATCTCATTTTAG